>NW_012148730.1:6630735-6657725 GCF_000956105.1 Propithecus coquereli
ATATGCATTTTCTTTATTCAGTCATCCATCAATAGATGCTTAGGTTGATTCCATATCTTGGCTACTGTGAAAAATGCTGCAATAAGCATGGGAGTGCAGGTATCTCTTCAAGAGACCGGTTTCACTTCCTTTGGATATACATATCCACAGAAGTGGAATTGCTGGACCATACAGTCATTCTATTTTTAGTTTTTGAAGCACCTCCATTCCATTTTCTATAATAGTGGTTCCAATTTGCATTCTCACCAACACTGTATAGGGTTTTCTTTGCTTCACATCCTGGCTAACACTTATCTTTTATCTTTTAGATAATACCTATTCTAATAGGTGTGAGGTGGTATCTCATTGTGGTTTTGATTTGCATTTCCCTGATGAATAGTGATATTGAGCACTTTTTTATACATATGTTGGCCATTTCTGTGTCTTTTTTTGAGAAAGGTTTATTCAGGTCCTTTGCCCAATTTTTATTTATTTATTTAATTTAAAAGTATTATGGAGGTACAAATGTTTTTGGTTACATGGATCGCTTTTCTAATGCTTGAGTGAAGGTTAAAAGTGTGCCCGTCACCCAGGTAGTGTTCACTTTACCCATTAGGTAGGTTTTTGCACATCCCCTCCTGCCCCCTCCCCTCTGCTTGATTTCCATAGAGTTTTACTTCCCTCTATGCACATGTGTGCTCTTGAGTTATTTCCAATTTAATAGTGAGTACATGTGGTGTTTGTTTTTCCATTCTTTAGATACTTTGCTTAGGAGAATGGTCTCCAGCTCCATCCAAATTGTTGCAAAAGGCGTTAAGTCATGTTAATCCACTCATAAACTGATGGGCATTTGGGTTGATTCCACATCTTTGCAATTGTGACTTGTGCTGCAATAAACATTCGAGTGCAGGTGTCTTTTTGATAAAATGACTTCTTTTCCTTTGGGTAATTATCCAGTAATGGGATTGTTGGATCAAATGGTAGGTCTACTTTTAGTTCTTTGAGGAATCCCCATACTGTTTTCTGTAGAGGTTGTACTAATTTGCAGTCCCACCAACAGTGTATAAGCATTTCTTTCTCTCTGCATCCATGCCAATATCTATTCTTTTTGGACTTTTTAATAAAAGCCATTCTAACTGGGGTAAGGTAATATCTCATTGTTTTTTTAATTTGAATTTTCTTGATAATTTGTGACATTGAGCATTTTTTCATATGTTTATTAACCATTTGTCTATCTTCTTTTGAAATGCTCCTGTTCATGTCTTTTGCCCACTTATCAATGGGGTTGTTTGCTTTCTCCTTGTTGTTTTTCTTGAGTTCTTTGTAGATTCTTCTTAGTAGCCCTTTATCGGATGTATAGCTTGCAAATATTTTCTCCCATTCTGTAGGTTATCTGTTTGCTCTGTTGATTATTTCCTTTGATGTGCAAAATCTTTTTAATTTAATCAAGTCCCATTTATTTATTTTTGTTGTTGCCATGATTGCCATTGGGGTCTTTGTCATAAATTCTTTGTGTAGGCCAATATCTAGAAGAGTTTTTCCAATGTTTTCTTCTAGCATTCTTATGGTATCATGCCTTACATTTAAGTCCTTTAACCATTTTGAATTAATTTTTGTGAGTGGTGAGAAATGTGGATCCTATTTCATTCTTCTGCATGTGGCTACCCAATTTCCCCAGCACCATTTATTGAATAGGGCTTCTTTTCCCCAGTGTATATTATTGTCTGCATTGTCAAAGATTAGTTGGCTATATGTGGATGGTTTTGTATCTGGGTGTTTTTTTTCCTTCTGTTCCATTGGTTCATGTCTCTATTTTTGAGGAATGAAATTACAGATGATACAAACAAGTGGAAAAACATATCGTGCTCATGGATAAGTAGAATCATTGTTGTTAAATGTCCATACTACCCCTAAGTGGTTTATAGATTCAATGCAACCCCCATCAAAATACAAATGTCATATTTTACAGATACAGAAAAAAATAATTCTACACTTCATTTGGAACCAAAAAAGAGCCTGACTAGCCAAAACAATCTTAAGCAAAAGGAACAAATTGGGAGGTATCACATTATCAGACTTCAAATTATACTGCAAGGCTATAGTAATCAGAGCAGGATGGGATTGGCACTTTGCCCACATTTTAACTGCGTTATTTATTTTCTTGATATAGAGTTGTTTGATTTCCTATATATTTTGAATATTAACTCCTTGTTAGCTGTATAGTTTGTAAATATTGTCTCCCATTCTGAAGATTGTTTTTTCACTCTGTTGATTCTTACATTTGCTGTGCAGAGGCTTTTTAGTTTGATGCAAACCCTTTTGTCTATTTTGGCTTTTGTTGCCTGTGCTTTTGCAGTGATATCCAAAAAATCATTGCCCAGACTCATGTCAAGAGGATTTTTCATATGTTTTCTTCCAGTAGTTTTACAGTTTCAGGTCTTATATTTAAGACTTTAGTCCACTTTGAGTTGATTTTTGTATATACATTGAGATGATATTTAATTTCATTTTTTCTTCATGCAGATATCCAGTTTTTCCAACATCATTTATTAAATAGACTATCCTTCTATCCTTTCCCTATTGTGTTTCTTTGTCATCTTTGTTGATGATCAATTTACGATCAACTATATTGTTAAAATGTCACTTTTCCCTAATTTTGTTATAGATTCCACATATTCCTAATAAAAATCTTAGCATGCTTTTCAATGTAGATATTGACAAACTGATTCTAAAATTTATCTAAGAATTCAAAGGTACTATGGTAGTAAAACTATTGTGAAAAATAAGAAAAAAGTTAGATTAGTCACTCACATTATCCAATTTTAAGGCTTGCTATAAAGCTACAGTAGTATAAAACTTTTAGAGGAAAACATAAGAGAAAATCTGCATGACCTTTTGTTTGGCAATGAGTCTTTAGACAGAATATCAAAAGCCTGATCCAAGAAGGAAAAAAATTCACACATTGGACTTTGTCAAACCTAAAAACTTTTGGTTTGTAAAATATATTGTTACAAGAATGACAAGACAAGCCATAGACTAGGAGAAAATATTTTCAAATCACATATCTGATAAAAACAAACAAAATTATATCCAGAATATATAAGGAACACTTAAAACTCAACAAATGTAACATTCATTGGGTGTCAGGCAGGTGGGAAGGGGGAGGAGAGGATGGGTAAATTCACACCTAATGGGTATAGTGCGCACTGTCTGGGGGATGCGCATGCTTGTAGCTCTGACTTGGGCAGTGCAAAGGCAATATATGTAACCAAAGTGTCTATACCCAAGTAATATTCCTAAATTAAGAAAAAAAGGGATATACACTTCTAAATAACTATGAGTCAATAAAGAAATCAACTGAAAACAAATAAATAAATAAATAAAACTCAACAATGAGGGGAAAAAATTAAAGGAAACAATGGATAAAAGACCTAAACAGATACTTTGGCAAAAATACATTGATGGCAAATAAGCATGTGAAAAGACGCTCAGTATTATGTATCAGTAGGGAAATACAAATTAATAAATCAAACTGATAACACCAAATACTTGCAAGTTTGTGAATTAACAGAAATTGTCATTCATGGATGGATATGAAAACTGATACAGCCCTTTAAAGACAGTTTGGTAGTTACTTATGAAGTAAAGAAAACAGAATTATCAAAGGACCTATCAGTCACACCCATAGGCATTTACTCAAGTTAAATGAAAACTTATATTCACATAAAAACCTGTATTAGAATGTTTATAACACCTTTGTTTATGATCTCCCCAAATTGGAAGTAATTAAGATGTCTTTCAATAGGTAAATAGAAAACAAACTGTGGTATAGTCATACAAGGGCATATTATTTAGTAATAAAAAGGAATCAAGCATAATTCTTGCAACAACATGAATAAAACTTGAATGCATTTTGCTAAGTAAAAAAAATTAGGTCAAAAAGGCTATATATTAAGTGATTACAATCATATAACATTCTAGAAAAGGCAAACCATGTAGGGACAAAAAACAAATGTGAGTCCCCCCATTTGGGGGGGGGGGTGGTTGACAACAAAGGGATGCACAGGGTAATTGTTAGGGTAATGTAACTATTCTGTGTGACACTGGAGTGGCAAATATAATACATAACAACGCTATGCATTTGTCAAAACACAGAACTGTACATCACAAAGAGTGAGCTTCAATGTATGCAAATTTAAGACAATCAACCAGTAGGTTGGAAATCCAAGGATGGAATGCAGAATGTAACTATATTACAGCAGTATGACTTCAGTGAAGGGGTTGGAGGAAAAAAAGAGTTGACCTAAGTATTAATAGTGTTGAAAAATGGTGATTTGACCGCAAACTTTAAGGCTAAAATAACCTGTCCAAAACACTGTTTATTCGTTGGTAAAGGTGTTTCTTGCAGAGGTACAAGTTAGCATTTCTGTTACTGTTTTACATGAATACTTGGGTTGAACTAATAAATAAATGGAAAATAGATGATGGGAGCTGGGTTTCTCATGGTTGAAGATAGAAGTTCCGGATAAGAAAGGGGGGAAATCTAGAATAAACCATATGAAGCTGTAATACAGGTAGAGATAATTGTAAAAACATGTGTATAGCTTAACATAGATAGAGACAGAGAGATATAGAAATAAGTACAGATATGTGTGTATACATGAATTAGTATACATATATATATTTCCCTAATTGTGTCAACTGAGAAGAGTTGGAACCAATGATTCCAGTAGCATTGATAACTCCAGTATCCATATCTAGGCTTCTAGGTACCATGCCCCAATAAGAATAATCAGAAATCTTACAAGAAATGGTTGATATTAGAGCTGGAGTAGAAAATATGCAAGATAAGTCTGAAACACCTTGCAGGGTCAAAAAATAAGGTAGCTGTCAGAAAATAAAAAGGTTATAGGCATATCAAATGGACACAGAGGCAAACTTGTGATTCTCCCAATAACCCAATTTGGAACAATTTGTGCAACACAGTAACTAATATAGTAATGGATTATAACTCAAAGAATAAATGTCCACGAGTTCATACTGATACAGACAAATGAAGGAATAAAGAAATCAATGTGGAAGAATAGGTAAAACTTCCTTACAGTAAAATTCTAAATAATTTATGAAATAATTTCCTTTTTAGGAGGTGTGAATTAATCTCCCTCTTCCCATTGCATGTGGACTTGCTTCCAATGAATAGAGCATGAAAAGGGGGAATATAACTTTTTAGCAGAGAAACCTGAAGAACAATACCTGGGCTAGGGGATCATGGTTAACACCATCAGTGATAAGTCATGTTGATATGATGTATCCCTGATGTAATTTGATAAGAATAGCACTGTACTCCTGTGGTATTCTTCCCAAAAATACATTGAAAAAAACATGAGACAAACTCAAATTGAGGGACTTGTCATAAAAGAAATGATACACCCTATAACTGTCACAGTCATCAAAAACAAGGAAAGTTTGAGAAACTCTCACAGCCAAAGAGAAGCCTTAGGAGACATGATGACCAAATGTAATGTGGTGTTCTGGATAAGATCCTGGAACAGAAAAAGCACATTATATAAAAATTAACGGCATCTTTACAAAGTATGGACTTTGTATAATAATAGTTTATCAACAATTGTTCACTAGTTGTGACAAATCTACCATACTTATGTAAGATGCTAGCAACAGGAAAAATTGGGTCTGAAGTTTTCACAAACCATCTGTAATATCTTCACAACTTTTCTGTACATCTAAAATTATTCATACATATTATTTTTGTATTTTGTATACAAAATATATCCAAAAAATCTAGAGACTTCTGGTTTTTAGGCTACCATGTAAGGATTTTAGAAGTTGCCACTTCATCCTAACAAGAAGTAGAGAGCTGAACAAATTAAAAAACAAACAAACAAACAAAAAAAACACCTCTTCATAGATCTGTCAAAGAAGTGATGCCACAGGGAAAATCACTGCTCTAAAAATGGAGAGAAAATAAAGAGAAGAGGATACTGAGAATCATAACTTACTGGGGCAGAAAGCTCCATGGGAACCAGTGCTGGGGTAGGAATGCCTGAACAGTAATTGATGAATTTCTGGAAGTTCAGCATGAACAACTCTGAGTTAAAAACTCCATGGAGACCCAGTCATGCAGGGAGTGTGTTACACTATTTATGTGAGTTTTACCTGCAGGAGCTCTACCAGGTCCTCACAGTGAATATCAGAGAAAAATCCCTTCATGCTTCCAGCAGCAGAAGGAGAAAATGAACCATTTTGAAATATGTCAGAGCATTCTGGTCTTAACAAGTCCTGCCTGCCTTCAGGAAAATATATTTTACCAGAGCCTGACCTGCGGTAGTTTTATCATAGCCTAACCTATATGGGGAAAGGGAAATATCCAATTCCAACCAGCTCTAGCCTTCCACTTGAAGGAAGAAAATACACAACTCCAGCCCCCTCCAGCCATCCTGTCCCCTCTAAGAGTAGGGACATGGGTGAAGTTCACAATTCAGGAGCACAGGCCCACTAAAAGACTGAGATCTAACCACTGGCATATAGAATGCATCCACTCCCCCTACACCTTACCACCGCATTACTAAAAGCTACTTATCACAGTTCCTTTTACCCAGTGTATCATGTCTTGCTTTTAACAAAAAATTACAAGGCATACTAAAAGGGGGGGAGGTTCAAAGAGACTGAATAAGCCTCAGAATCGTAGTCAGATATTGTAGGAACGTTGGAATTATCAGAACAAGAATTTTTCTAAAAAGTATGATTAATATTCTAAGGGCTTTAATAGAAAAAGTAGAAAACATACAAGAACACATAATGAAAGCAAAGGTATACAAATTTTATGAAAGAATCAAAAAGATATGGTAGATATTAAAAAAAACCCACTAACAGAAATGAAGAGTGCCTTTGATGGGTTCATTGGTAGACTGGACATGGCTAAGGAAAGAATATCTGAGCTTGAGGATATGACAGTACAAACTCCTAAAACCAAAAAACTAAGCAAAAAAGACAAAAAAAAATAGAACAGAATATCCAAGAATGATGGAGGAATTACAAAAGGCGCAACATAAACGTAATGGAAATACCAGAAGGATAAGAAGGAGAGAAAGGAAAAGAAGCCATATTAGAAGCAATCATAATTGAGAATTTCCCCAAATTAATGTGAGATGACAAATTAAAGATCTAGGGAGATAAGAAAACACCAGTCAGCATGAATGCCAAAAACAAATACACCTAGACAGAAAATCAAAAATAAAGAAAAAAATTGGAATAAGCCAGAGGGAAAGTAAACACCTTACTTATAGAGGAGCAAAGATAAGTATTAAATCTGACTTCTCAGAAACAATGCAACAAGAAGAGAATGGAGTGAAATATTTAGTCAGGAGGAAGTAAGTGTTGAGAGAGGAAAAAAACCCACCAACCTAGAATCTGTATTCTGCAAAATTCTCCTTCAAAAGTAACTGCGAAATAAAGACATTTTTAGACAAAAAACAACTTGGGAAATTTATCGCCCGTAGACCTGACTTACTAGAAATTGCAAAAGAAGTTCTTCAGAGAGAAGGAAAATGATATAGATCAGAAACTTGGATCTACATAAAGAAAGGAAGAACATTGCAGAATGCATAAATGATGTAAAATAACTTTTATTTTTCTTATGCTTAATTGATCTAACAGAGAGCAGTTTGTTCAAAATAATAACTACAATGTATTCAAATACATATGCATATTTATATATATTCTTTCATATATATATATACAGAAGCATATATATGTGCTTATTTATGCATATGTATAAATGAAATGAATGGTGGTAGTGTTATAAGAAATGCAAGGGAGGATTAGGAATATTTTGTTATTATAAGGTACTGATGCTACCCACGAAATGGTATAGGATTATTTAAAAGTAGACTTAGATTAATTGTAAATGTATATTGCAGACTTTATAGTAAAAACAAAAAAAGTAAAAAAAGAATTAATTGATATGCTAAGAAATGAGAAAAAAATGGAATTATATACAGTGCTCACTTAAAATTACAAAAGACAAAAAAAGGAACAAAGAAAAAGAGTAACAAATAGAAAATAGTAACAAATATGTATATAATAATCCAATTATAACAATAATCACCTAAAAATTTAATAATCTAATTGACCAATTAAAAGACAGTGATTGTCAGAATGAATTAGAAAATAAGACCCAACTATATCTTGTCTACAAGAAACCTATTTTAAATATAAAGACATATATAGATTCTACGCAAAAGACCAAATGATACTGTATAAGAAAGACACCTGCACCCGAATGTTTATAGCAGCACAATTCACAATTGCAAAGATGTGGAAACAACTAATAAAATGTGGTATATGTATACCATGGAGTACTATTCAGCTTTAAGAAACAATGGTGATATAGCACCTCTTGTATACTCCTGGATAGAGCTGGAATGCATTCTACTAAGTGAGTTATCCCAAGAATGGAAAAACAAGCACCACATGTACTCACCATCAAATTGGTATTAACTGATCAACACATAAATGCACATATAAGAATAACATCTATTGGATGTTGGGCAGGGGGGAGGGGGGAGGGGGAGGAGGGAGGAGGGGACGGGTATTTGCATACACAAAGAGTGCAATGCGCACCACCCGAAGGATGAACATATTTGAAACTCGGACTTGGTGGGGGGCGAGGGCAACATACGTAACCTAAACATCTGTACCCCCATAATATGCTGAAATAAAAAAAAAAACTTAAAAAAAGACATATATAGATTAAAAATAAAGGTATGGAAAAAGATATATCATGCTAACACTAATCAAAAGAAAGCTGGAATAGCTATATTAATTTGAGACAGAGCAGACTTAGAGCAAAGAAAGTTATAGAGGATAAAGGGGGCATTAAATAATGATAAAGGAGTCAATTCTCAAATAAGACATAACAATTTTTAATGTCTACACACCGAACAACATGTACTGTGATACATGAGGCAAAAACTGATAGAACTGAAAGAAGAAACAGAAGAATCCACTATTATAATTGGAAATTTTAACACTCCTATAACAGAAATGGACATATCCAGCAGGCAGAAAATCAATAAGGACAAAGTTGAACTCAACAGCACCATCAATCACTTGGATATAATTGCAATCTATAGACTTCTTCATCTAAAACCAATAGATTAAATATTTTTCTCAAGCTCACATTGAATATTCATAAGGTAGACATAATCTGGGGCCATAAAACACACTTTCACCAATTTAAAAGAATAGAAATCATACAATGTCTGTTTTCAGACTACAATGGACTTAAACTAGAAATCAGTAACAGAAAGATAGCTGGAAAATCCCCAGATACTTACAGATTAACAACACACTTCTAAGTAACACAGAGGTCAAAGAAGAAATCTGAAAAGAAATTAAAAAGCATTTTAAATTAAATGAAAATACATCTCATCAAAATTTATGGCATGCAGCAAAAACAGTGCTTAGAGGAAAATTTATAGCATTTAATGCATATATTAGAAAAGAATAAATATGTAAAGTCAATCCTTTAAGCTTCTATCCTAGAAAATTAGAAAAAGAAGAGAAAATTAAATCCTAAGCAAGCAGCAAAAGGAAATAATAAATATTAGAGCAGAAATCAATGAAATTGAAAATAGGAAATCGACTAAAAAAATTAACAAATCCAAAAGGAATTTCTTTGAAGAGATCAATAAAATTGATAAGCCACTAGCCAGGCTAACTAAGAAAAAAAGACAGAAACACAAATTATTAATATAAAAAATGAAAAAGGGGGCATCACTTAAGATTCCATGTATATTAAATGGATAATCAAAAAACATTACAACCGTCTCTACACCTGATGATATGACAACCTCGATAAAATAGACAATTTCCTGAAAGACACAATCTGCCACAGTTCACACAAAAAGAAACAGACAATCTGAATAGGCTTATGTCTATTAAAGAAATTGAATCAATAATCATTAACCTTCCAAGACATTAGGCACTAAGCCAGATGGGTCCATTGCTGAATTCTACCAATTATTTAAGAAAGAAATTATACCAAATGCTCTATAATCTCTTTCAGAAGGTAGAAGCAAAGATAATACCTCCTAACTCATTCTATGAGGTCAGCATTACCTTAATACTAAAACTAGACAAAGATATCATAAGAAAAAAAACTATAGACCAATGTCTCTCATAAGCATAGATGCAAAAATCCTCAACAAAATATTAGCAAATTGATTCCAACAATGTCTAAGAAGGATTATACATCACAACCAAGTGAAATTTATCCCAGATATGCAAGGCTGATTCAAAATTCAAAAGTCAATTGGGGTAATTCATCAATCAACATGCTAAAGAAGAAAAATCACATGATCATATCAATAGAGTCCCTAAAAACACTGGACAAAATCTAATACTTATTCATGATAAAAAAAAAATCTCAGTAAACTAGGAATAGAAGGGGAGCTTCCTCAATTTGATAAAGAACATGGATGAAAAACCCACAGTTAACAGCATATCTAATGGTGAAAAACTTGAAGCTTTCCTGCTAAGTTCAGTAACAAGACAAGAATGCCCCCTTTCACCACACTTTTCAACACCATACTGGAAGTCCTAGCTAATGTAATAAAACAAACAAACAAATATACAAAAAATAAAATCATTTCCTCAATTGCACAATATATAATATATAATTAGAATAAACATACTTCTCAACTGGCAAAATCCCCATGTTGGTTCCCTGATCTTTGGCGTGAGGGCTAGTATGATGGGAAAGGCCAAGTGCAAACTGTTAGAAATGCCTCTCCCTAGTAAAATAGAAAACAAAAGAAATGCCATGTTCTTGGAGGGATTTCAGAGATTGTTATTACCATTAAAATTTTGAAGGATGCAGGATGCACACCACATCCCCATTCAATGTGCCTATTTGGCCTATTTGCCTATTTGGTCTGTGCAGAAAACAGATGGATCTTGGAGAAAGACGGTGGATTGTTACAAACTTAACTAGGTGGTGACTCCACTTTCAGCTGCTATTCCCAATGTGATTTCATTGCTTGAACAAATTAACACATCCTGTGGCACCTACTATGCAGCTATTGATCTGGAAAATGCTTTTGTCTTGATATCTGTTAATAAAGAACACCAGAAGCAGTTTGCTTTCAGCTGTCAAAGCGAGGAATACACCACCTCTTTCCTACCTCTGGAGTATATGAATTCTCTAGCCCATGTAATAATTTAATCTGCAGAGGCCTTGGTCACCTTTCCTTTCCATAAGACATCACACTAGTCCATTATATTGATTACATTGTGCTAATTTAACTTAATAAACAAGAAATAACAATATTCTAGCTTATTGTTAAAACATTTGGATGTCAGAAGGTGGGAAATAAATCTGACAAAAATTAAGAGGCCTTCTACTTTCGTGAAATTTCTAGTGTTCCAATGTTGTGGAGCATGTCAAGATATTCCTACTAAGATGAAGGATAAGTTGTTGCATCCGGCCCCTCCTAAAACTATTAATAAAAAAGGGACATAATATGTAATGGGCCTCTTTGGATTTTGAGGCAACATATTCCTAATTTGGGTGTGCTACTCTGGTCCATTTACTAAGTGATCTGAAAACTGCTAGTTTTGAGTGGTGTCCAGAACAAGAGAAGGCTCTGCAACAGGTTCAAGCTTCCATGTAAATTGCTCTGTCACTTGGGACGTATGATTGAGCATATCCAGTAGTGATTGAGGTATCAATGGCAAATAGAGATGACACTTGAACCCTGTGTCAGGTTTCTACAAGTGAATCACAGTGCAGAAGCTTAGGACTTTGAAGTAAAGCTTTGCCTACCATCCTCTGTGGATAACTACTTTACTGTTGAAGAACAGCTTTTGGCTTGCCATTAGGCCTTAGTAGAGGCTGAATTCTTAATCATGAGTCACCAAGTTACCATGTGACCTGAACTGCCTATGAAGAACTGGGTACTTTTTGACTTGTTAAGCTATAAAGTTGAATGTGCATAGCAGCACTCAAATCATCAAATGGAAGTAGAATATATGAGATGAGGGTTAAGCAGGACCTGAAAGTTCAAGGAAATTACATGAGGAAGTGAGCCATGTGTCCCTGGCTCCAACTCCTGCTATATTGCCTTCTCTCCCCAAGCTCACACTTATGGCTTCATGGGGAATTCCCTATGAACAGTTGACGAGAAAGAGAAAATTTGAGCCTGGTTTAAAGATAGTTCAGCATAATAAGACAGTACCATGTAAAAGTGGACAGCTGTAGCACTACAGCCCCTGTCTGGGACAACCCTGAAGGACAGTGGTGAAGGGAAGTCTTCCCAGAGGGCAGAACTTCAGGCAGTGTACTTGGTTGTTCATTTTTCTTGGAAGGAGAAATGACCAGAGATGTGGTTATATACTGATTCATGGACTGTAACCAATGGTTTTGTTGGATGATTAGGGAACGAGAAGGGATATAAATGGAAAGCTGGTGACAATGAAGTCTGAGGAAGGGGTATATGAATAGACCTCCTTGAATAGGGAAAAAAAGGTAAACATATATTTGTCCAATGTGAATGCTCAGCAAAGAGTGACCTCTGTAGAAGAAGGTTTTAATAATCAAGTGGATACCTCAATGACCACAGATACACTCTGTGAATAACAGTCAGCCTCTTTCCCCAGCCACTCCTATAATTGTCCAATGGGCTCATGAACAAAGTGGCCATGATGAAAGGTATAGAGGTTATGCATGGGCTCAGCAACATGGACTCCCGCCCACCAAGGTTGACCTGGCTAAGGCCACTGCTGAATGCCCAATATGCCAGCAACAGAGACCAATACTGAGCCCCCAATATGGTATCTTTCCTGGGGGTGATCAGCCAGCTACGTAGTGGCAAGTTGATTACATTGAAACATTTTCATCACAGAAAGGGAAGTGTTTTGTCTTTACTGGAATAGACATTTATTTGGATATGGATTTGCCTTCCCCACATGCAATGCTTCTGCCAAAACTGCAGAAAAATTCTGAACTTACAGAATGCTTTATCCACTATAATAATGGCATTCCATGAAGCATTACTTCTGATTAAGGAACTCACTTCACTGAAAATGAAGTTCAGTAATGGGCCCATGCTCAAGGAATTCGCTAGTTTTACCATTTCTGAAGTGGCTGGATTGGTAGAATGGTGGAATGGCCCTTTAAAGACTCAGTTATAGTGCCAGCTAGGTGGCAATACCTTGCAGAACTGGGGATATGTTCCCCAGGAAGCCATTCATATTCTAAATCAGCATCCTATATGTGGTGCTGTTTCTCTTATAGTCAGGATTTGCAGGTCCAAGAATCAAAGAATAGAAATGGTAATGGCACCACTATTACCCTTAGTGATCTACTGGCAATTTTTTTATCAATACATTTTTATTTCAAGGCTTATTCAGAAGGAAAAGATTTAGGAATAAAACATATATATTTTGAGAGATAGTATTGGGAACTTTGCAAGTACGATTGTGATAAAGTGAGCGATAACTTATTTTTACATCAACGTGTGTTAAGGGAGTACACACCCTCACATAGAGAGACACCAAAACTTCTGTTAACCCTAAAAATGGGAGTTGATCTGGATTTCTCCATCTCTTTTTTAGCCCATTCCATTCCATTCTACGTATAGTTGTTAAAATTATCTTGGAAGATGTAAATTGGTCATGTCACTTTTCTGCTTAAAATCTTTTGGTGACTTTCTTGAGATAAATACCAAAGTCCCTTATGTGGTTTACAAAATTCTGCGTGGTCTATTCCTTGCCTCCCTCTCCAGCTTCATCTCATGCCACCTTCTTCTTCACCCACAAAGCATCTGCCATCAGGGCATACTTAACAATTACTCCAGTTCACTCATTCAACAGATATTTCATTGAGCTCCTATTCTGTATTGAGGCTATGGAAATGTACAAAACAGATGAAAACTAATGAAGCTTACATTCTAGTGTGGGAATATAACAACTAAAATATACCGTTTTACAATTAAATGTACATATATGTCATATAGATAAAATAGAGAAAAATGAAGTAGGAAAGGGAGAAAGCTAGAGGGGTTGCAAATTTGTTTTGAAGGTGACAAGTGACAATGTCACTTGTAAGAAAACATTTGAGCAGATACTTGAAGGAGGTGAAGGAGCAAGTTATGGGGCTATTTGGGGAAATAGAATCTATATAGAGAGAACTCACAATATAAAGGTACTGAGGCTGGAAAATGTCTGGAACAGAGAGGGCAATAAAGACAAATTCAGATATATAATAAGGGTCTAGATTACATAGCTAGGGCCTTGTGGGCCATTGAAAGGCCTGTGGCTTTCAATTTGAATGAGACGAGAAGACATTTGCAAATTCTGAGCAGAGCAGTAACATGGTCTCTCTTAATGATCACTCTGTTGAGAATTAAGGGCAGAGGCAGGGAGACCAGTCAGGAAATGGTTGCACTAGTTCAATTTTTGTCTCCTGTCCTCATGATCTTATATTTTGCTGGCTTAGAAGTCTTAGATATAAAGGGAGAAATAATTCCACCAGGAAACACAACAATGATTTCATTGCGATGCAAGTTAAAATTGACATCCCGCCACTTTGGGCTCTTAATGCTTCTGAATCAACAAGCAAATAAGGGAGTTACTGTGTAGGCTGGGGTAGAACCTGATCACCAGGGAAAATTGGACTGCTACTACACAATAATGTTAAGTAAGAATATGTCTTGAATGCAGGTGATCCGTTAGAGCAGAGGTCCCCAACCTTTTTGGCACCAGGGACCGGTTTCATGGAAGACAAATTTTCCACGGGATGGAGGAAGAGGGCACAGAGCTCTGGTGGTGATGCGAGTGATGGGGAGTGGCTGTATTTACGCTAGCCCGCTGCTCGCACCTTCTGTTCTGTGCCCCTCCCCATTTCCTAAGTTTCGTGGAAGACAGTATTTCCATGGATGGGGGCGGGGGGAAGGCAGAACTCTGGTCTCTAACAGGCCACGGGCTGATACCTGTCTGCAGCCTGCAGCCTGGGGGTTGGAGATTGCAGCCTTAGAGAATGTCTTAGTACCACCACGCCCTGTGATTAAAGTTGATGGAAAACTGAAACAACCCAATCCAGGCAAGACTATTAATGGCTCAGACCCTTCAGGAATGAAGGTTTGTGGCACCCCACCATACAAAGAACTATAAGCAGCTGAGGTGGTTGATGAGGAAAAAGAGAATACGGAATAGGTAGTGGGAGAAGGTAGTTATAAATACCGTCTATAATCACATGACCATTTGCAGAAATGAGGACTGTAATTGTCATGAGTATTTCTTTTTTGTTTTGTTATTGAGGATATTTCTCTGCAAATATCTCTGCCCTCTCTTACCCCCCTTATCATATAACATAAGGTATATTAACAATATTTAGCTTTACATTATAGTATTTAAGTTACATATAAGAAGAAGAATGACCATCACTCAAAGGCTTTGCATCCTCTTTTAGGGAGAGGGTTAGTGCCTCTTCTGTTGTACAGAGGATTGTTGTATCAGGCTGGAGGGTAGTATGACTTCGTTATCATATTTTTTGGAGATTATGTATTGTTTAGGGATATATGTATAAATGCCAAACTGACAAGGAATAGTCCTGATGGTTAACATTCTGTGTCACCTTGGTTAGGCTAGAGCATCCAGTTATTTAATCAAACACTATTCTAGGTGTTGCCATGAAGGTATTTTGTAGATATAGTGAACATCCACAATCAGTTGACTTCAAGTAAATCAAAGTACTCTTAATAATTTGGGTGAGCCTCATCCGATCACTTGAAGGCCTTAAGAACAAAAATTGAGGTTTGCTGGAGAAGAAGAAATTCTGCCTCAAGACTACTGTATCAACTTCTGGCTAAGTTCTGCTGGTTCCTACTGGTTGCTATTAGTTCTGTTTCCCTGGAGAACTGGAGAACCTTGACTGAGATTGGGACAGTATGGATATTGAGATAATATGCTTCTATGACTGAGAAAATGAGAGCATTGACAGCTCCAAAAGGCCATGTTTTCTGTTATATCCAGAAATTTCTTCTAACACAAGAAGAAGGTAATGCAATTGTAAGACACATTAATAGCCAAGGTACCCTATTATATCCTTTTGAACTCACATTATTTCTCTGTATTAGCCAACTGCTCTGAAGATGGTAACATAGAAGGAAAGGGAAAGACAGGACAATTCGTAGTTTCTTTTCCTTTTAGTTCTCCTTACTTATCAGTATGTCACAGGTAGAGTGTTTGGGGAAAGTGTATATAACAATATGTGAAATACACAAACAGTTGAATCAGTTTTGTGTAGCATTTCCTCTGTTCTAGTAAGAACAAAATACGTATGCATGCACATGCTATGAAATATGAATTGTTTTAGTTCAGTAATGTTGTAAATCATTTAAAAACTGTTCAATTTGCATTTAAAATTGACATGGACCAATATAAAGATGAATAGTAAAATTTATGCTAATAATTTACCTTTTTCTGTTATTTACTTTTTTTTTCAGAATATTATGGGGGTACAAATATTTTGGTTACATATAATGCCTTTGCCTTGCCATTATTTATATTTTTATCACAGGCATTCTCAGCTATAAATTTCCCTCTACACACTGCTTCAGATGCATCTCATAAATTTTGGTATATGGTGTTTTCATTTTTGTTCTTCTCAAGGTAGTTTCCAAATTCTTTTGTGCTTTTTTTTGTTTGACTCATTGGTCATTTAGGAGTATACTGTTTAACTTCCACATTTTTGTAAATTTTTCAAATTTCTCTGGTAATTGATTTCAATTCTCTTAAATTCATTGAGACATGTTTTCTGACCTAACATATGGTCAATTTGAACTTTAGAAGAATGCATATTCTGCTGTTATTAGGTGCAGTGTTCTATAGATGCTTTTTAGACCTAGTTGGTTTATAGTGTCATTCAAGTCTTCTATTTCCTTACTGATCTTCCACTTAGTTGTTTTACTCATTATTGAAAGTTAGGAAATAAAGTCTTCAACTATTATTGCTACATTGCTTATTTCTCCCATTAATTCTGTCCATTTTTATTTCATGTATTTTGAGGCTGCATTGTTAGGTAAAATATATGTTTATAGTTCTTATATTTTGTGGATGGATTGATCCTTTAATCATTGTGAAATGTCCTCTTCATCTCTAGCATTAATTTTTTGTCATAAAGTCTATATTGTCTGATATTAGTATAATCTTTCTAGTTCTCTTATATTTGCTGTTTGCACGAAATATATTTTTTACACTTTCAAAGTATTTGTATCTCCAAATTTAAAATATGTCTCCTCTAGGTAATATATAGTTGGTTATTGCATTTTTATTTAATACAATCTGATAATCTCTGCCTTTTGAATGGATTGTTGTTATATAAACAAGCCAAAGATAGTCTCTGTGTATTGGGACCCTAGGTTGTTTATTTTTTCACTTCAGGCTGAGACATGTTAGCTCAAAAGCCTGCCAGCACCAAACAAATTTTTACACATCCAAGTATTTTAAACATGGCCCAAATAAGCACATTTTTAGCCCTTAAGAGCCTGTCTACCCTGTGTAGCCCACAAAATTGCACCTAGCATCTGCTAGCAGTAGATAAAATAAGCCCTGGGACATAAAGACTCCAAAGAGGATGCTGGTCTTTGGAACTCTCTGACACAGAGACTCCTGCTATGCTGCTGAATTACCTCGTCTAAACACCTAAGTCCTTCTTTGATTCCCTCTCCTCCAGAGAGTTCTTTGATTTTCTCCTCTTCTTGGTAGCTATCCCCACATTATAGCTTCTCAGAAGACTTATGCTATGAAGGACTTCCCCAACATGCAAACCTGTCAAAACATTGCTCAGTAAAGCTTGCTGTGCTACTGCAACCTCATAGTCATATCTTTTTCCATGATCCGTCCCAAAGTCCCTAGAGACTCCTACAATTATTTAATCCATTCATGTTTAATGCTATTATTAATATAATTGGATTAATATCTATCATTTTTCCCTCTACATATCCTCTTTTTATTTTTCTGTTCCTTCTTTACTGACTTTGTTGGTATTAAGTGTATATTTTTAGTGTAACATTTTATTTTAAAATTATTTCCTTTTTTTGTTGTTATTTTAAAATTATTTCCTAGTGGATAGTCTAGAATTTATGATGTACACATTAAATTATCAAAGTCTACTTCAGATTTATACTACTTAATTCTAGCAAAATAATAAAACTTTAATAGCATATAGTTCTATTCACTGGCCTCTTTTTGTGTTATTGTTGCTATATAGATATAATCATATATGTTACAAACCCAAAAATACCTTTTTATCATAATTTTACACAATTTTTTTATATGTCTTTTGAATAAGTTTAGTGAAGAAAGGAGAACAAGTATATATTTATAGATTTTATTATATTAACCTTCTTAGTTAGCCTTCCTAATTCTCTTCAGTTCTTCCTGTGGATTGGAGTTACCATCTTCTGTCATTTTCTCACTCCAGTACAACTTTTCTGTCATCTGCTTCCATAGTTATTTTATTGTCAAATATATTACATTTCTATATATTTTCAGCTATTCAATAAAATTGAGTGCATATTACTTATGCAATTATTTTTAAATAAATTAAGATGGGAATAAATATGTAATTATTAATATAATATCTTGTTTAATTACTTACATAATTAACCTTTGCTGGTGCTTTTTGTTTTTTCTTTGGATTTGAATAAACGGCTGATGTCACTTGCATTAAACCTAAAAAAACTCCCCTTAGTATTGCTTTTAAGCTAGGTCTGCTGGCAATGGATTCTCTCATTTTTGTTTATCTGGGAATGTCTTTATTTGATTTTATTAATATTTTGGAAAGATAACTTTGCAGTATATATTATAATATTCTTAGTTGATAGTTATTTTTTTTTCACCACTTTTGAACATGTCATCCCACTGTCTCTGGTCTCTATTGTTTTTGAGGAGAGGCCAGCTATTCATCTTTTCAGGTTACTTTGCAAATAATTAGTCATTTTTATCTTGTTCCTTTCATGTTTCTTTCTTTGTCTTTGACTTTCAAAATTTTGAGAATGATGTCTTTTCATTTTTATTCATTCTTTTTTTTTCTATTTTTGGATCTCAATTGATCTGCTGAGGTCATTGATTCTTTCTTCTGTTTGCTTATATCTGCTGTTGTGTCTCCCTGGTGAATTTTCCATTTCAGTTTTTCCACTGCAGAGTTTCTATGTGATTGTTTTACGTCATCTCTGTCTATTTATATTCTCTGTTTGCTGAGACATTGTTCTCATACTTCACTTCTTTAGATATTGTTTCCTGTAGTTTATTGAAACTATTTATGACAGCTGATTGCTGTCTTTGTCTGTTAAGCCCAACACCTAGGCCTCCTCAGGGGGCAATTTCTATTAACTGCTTTTTTTCCCTGTATATGGGCCATACATTCCTGTTTCTTTTTCATGCTTCATAATTTTTTTTGTTGAATACTGGATATTTTAGTTAACATATGGTAGCAACTTCGATACTTATCCCTCCTACCCCCCACTGAGGGTGATGTTGTTATTGTTTGGACATTTATTTATTTGTTTCATGGCTTGGCTGAACTAATTTTGAAAGTCTGTTTTCCTTACAATGTTCAGCCTCTGACAATCATGTCCAAAATTTGTTTCTTTTTTTTTTTTCTTTTTTCTTTTTCAGCCTAGCTACTTAAGGGTCTCCCCTGTATCACCATAAGTCACTTATGGCTCAAAAGTTGTGCTTAAGTTGCCTTAGCTGGTTATATTTTTGCCCTTACCATTGGATCTGTGAGTGGTTTGAAGACTTCTATTCAGGGATTTTATGGTTTTTTGCTCCATGTTTAGTCATAGCCCAGTTATATTAATAATTTCCTGAAAGTGTGCAGCCTTGGGCATCTACACAGTTTTCCAAACAGACAGGTATGTATCTGATTTTATATTTATATTTGGCTTTGTTGGGGTTGCTCCTGTATTCATGTAGCTTATCATTCAGGCAGTGTTTGATCAAAGTTGTGGGTTAAGACCCTAGAGCCAACAAGGTTTTCAAGATTTGTTGATTGATCTATATATGACTTGGGAAATATTTTCATGTCTGCTCCACATATTTCTTTTATTGGTCTTGAGTGGCTGCAGCTTAGCTAGGACTTGTGCACAGCCTTCCTGACTCTCAGGCTTGACTATGGTCCCAGGGAGTCTCTTCTTGGCTGTCTCTTTCCATGATTCTCTTTTTTTAACATCTAGTTGATCTGATATTTGGTTTGGTGCTACTAGTATCATGGAGATAGGATTACTCTTGTAATTGCTCTCCAATATGGTCTACGTTGCTTTTGACAATACCCTTAGTCGTGAAATTCTCCTTGCTCTGTTCCAAATAAAATCAGTCCTCTCAGGCAAAGATGCATAATTCTTTGTCCTTATGGCCTGCCTTTCTTCCTAGGAAGAATCTCTGCTCCACTGAAAAAGAGCTGGGAGTAGGGGTAGCGGCCTGCTTTTCCTAAGGTATCACCCCTATTCTAGGACCAGATGCTGGGGTTGTGGTGGTCCTTGGTCTTCTTGTCTGTACCCTCCCAGCACATAACATTTACCCTGTCAAAAAGCTCTGGTTAGGGTGATTAAAGCCCAGTATTCTCAGTCAACTGTGCCTCAGGGCAGAACTTCTCATCCTCCAAGTAAAGCCTGGATGGCAGAAGGGAATTCTAGACCTTTTGTTTGGGCTTACTGAAATAGAGTTTCTGCAACATGAAGCCAGGGAGTGGGAAATGCCAACAACCTACCCTTACCTTGGAGAAACCATAGCCCTAGACCTGGACTAGTGAAAGAGTAGACCCATCTTCTTGGCTACAAAAGCCTGGGGTACAGTTTCTATAACATGGAGCTAGGGGTTGGGGCAATGGATTGTACATGGCTGAAATGTACAAAATCCTGCTATTTTACCAAGATTTAGTAGATTTTCTTGAATGAATGTTTCTGATTTGCTGTATGCTCTTAGGACAATTTCCAGATATTACATAATTTAAAAAATCATTTTCTCCAGTTAAATTGTTTTTTGTTGGGAAAGCAGTTTGCTGCATTTCCTATTCCACCATTCAGGCAGTTGATCACAATTGATTTTTTACGTTTATTTTGTGTTCTGCACCCTTACTAAATTAACTCATTATTTCTAGTAGCTTTTTTAATTTTTGTGGATTTCACCAGATTTTCTACAGAGATATTCATATTATCTTCAAATAAAGAAAATTTTGCTTTTCAATATTGTGTCAATTTTATTTCTTTTTCTTGACTTATTTTCCTGGTTAGAACCCCCAGGATAATATTATATAGAAGTGACAAGAGCAGACATTCTTGTCTCACTCCTGGTCTTAGGGGGAAGCATTTAGTCTTTTACCATTAAGTATATTGTTAGCTGAAAATTTTTTGTAAATGCCTTTTTCATTGTGTTTAAAAAATACCTTTTTATTCTCAATTGGATAAGAATTTTTTTTTTTAAAATCAGTAATGTTTAGTGGGTATTTTCAAATGCTTTTTCTGACTTATTGAAAGGACAATATGTTTTTTTTCTTTTAGCATGGTAATATGGTGAGTTACAATATTGTTTTTCTAGTGTTAAACCAACCTTGCAGTATTTGGGTAAACCCCACTTGGTCATGTAATATTAGAGATTTATCAATTTTATTGATCTTATTAATAAAAATTTTCTCTATTTATTTCTGTTTTCTATTTTGTTCGTTCCTGTTTTGATTGTCATTATTTCCTTTCTTGTTTTATTTTGGGTTTAATTTGTTCTTGTTTTTCTAGGTTCCTAAAGTGGAAGCTGAAGTCTTTGATTTGCAACCTTTCTACTATTCTAAAAAACAGTGTTATCAATTTCCATCTAAGCTTAATCCAGTTTGAATTGGATTTTCTGACACCTGAAATTGAAAATATGCAAAGTGATAAATAAATGTTTCAATTTTCTTGTGCTCAGCAAATCATTTCCCACAAATAGCACAACCCAAGAAAGAAAGTATGTTTGTAGGCTGACTTAATTTTTTCTCGGAATGATTATAGCTTATCTTCATCTATTCTTGGAGATAAAATTTTAAAAACTTTGCCTATAGTCAGAATAGAAGGATACTATGTAAAGGTTCTGTCCCCATGGCTCTCTTCTATGGCACTCAGTTTGATACTCTGCCTTTTCAAAATTCTACTTCTATAGAAAGTCTTCCTTTTGCTCTATGACCAGATGTTGGGGGTTGTGGTAATCCTTGGTCTTCTTGTCATGACCCTCCCAGCATATAACATTCAACCTGTCAGAAAGCTGGTGTGTGGGTGATTAAAGTCCAGTATTTTCAGTCTGCTGTGCCTCGGGGCAGAGCTTCTCACCCTCCAGGTGAAGCCTGGGTAGAAGAAGGGAGCCCTAGACTTTCTTGCCAAGTAAATGAATCTCAGTGGCTCAAATTATCTCAGGGTGTCACACTACCTACTTTAAACTCTTCTTTTTTAAACTCTTTTATTCTAGCTGTCAAGCCTTGCTTAGTTTTCAGCTAACATCTGCTCTATTAGAAATCTAGGTTCAATTTTTTGAAGATTGCCACTTCATTTTATTCTTGTATATAAGAAAAACAGGAACAAGAAGATAAATTTGATAGATTTCCTATGCTCTAAATAAGAGAAACAAAATATTATTTCCCCTGTCAGAAATCCTGAGGCTTTTATTGAACCTTAAATAGATCTCCTATTTTAGTCTCAGGAGTTTCTCTTGGTCATGGGTATTATAATTATCAAGGCACATTCAAATTGACTATATTTAAAACATAGTTCCTCTAATTCCACCTCCCCCATCATTGACTTCATTGTTTATTAGATTGAACCTCATTTATTACCAGTTTTCTCACTTGTCAACCATAGTTTATACTTCTCGCTAGATTTTTTAAAACCATCCTTCTTCTCAGACAAAATGGACCAAGAAACTCATCACTCTACCACACACTATCACACTTCACATCACACCACCGTAAGTGAATATATATAATAATTGGAGAGCCTCACAAGAAAATAAAACTGCTATATCTTCTCTGCCTACATTGTACAATGACTAAATAGCCATATTGGAATTTTGTGACATGGAAAAACAAATAAAAATTACTGATAATCTAGTTTTTGGTTGCTTTAAGAACTATATGCAGATGTGTGGAATTTGAGAAATCATTTAATCCACATACACAGTTACACATTGAATTAACTAGTAAAGTAAGTATAAATGAGACATTCTGAGTTTATGTGACATCAGAAGTAAGTCTCTGAATAAAGAGCATGTATGTATACCACTATCTGGCTCTTACTCAATCTCCTTTCATATCTTCCCCTCCTTATTTAGTAAAAAATGAGTCACATCTTGTTTGGAAAATAGTTTTGCCAAACCATCTAGCAATATAATAACAGAATTAGGCAAGAGAGAGAGTCAGGTATATAATGATTTAAAAGCACAAGATATCCACCCTTCCACCTCATCTGATTTACCTCTTAAATGAAACTCAACTAAATACTTATTAGAGGCCACCATAGGTATGGGAATACCAATTTCTTCACTTCCTCAATTTGAGACTTTTCATAGGACAAAGAGATTAAAACACAAAATATGTATTTATTTCTCTTTATTACAAGAAACACCTTGAAACATGCTGTTACCACTGTTCTTATCATAAAACGTAGGCAAGTTTTAATATGATAGTGTCACAAAGACATGCAATGAAATGTTGAAATGTTCCATGGTGCAGTGATGTTCTTTTTCAGACACCCTAAACCATTTAGAGCTAAATTTTAACAGTTGCTGTCATTAAGAAAAATGTGCAGCTCCCTTCTCCATTTGAGAATCACAGTAGCCAATGAATGGTTATTGATCTGAGATAACTAAAAGGGTAAAATGCAGGGATTGAAATTTGGATTAGCTTCTTTCTACTGGGCTCTACTTTAACATTTCCCAAAGCAGAGGTCACAGTGATAGCATCGATCCGTTGTAAAGCAGATGACATTTAGGTGATCTTGTTTGGCCAACTGCAGCGATGAGCTTGATTGTCCCTTCTGCATCTGGAAACAAAGCATTATCTGAGGGCAGAGGTGATATTACTCATTTCCAACTGCTCTCTGGTATTTCTCTGGAGCTCCCAAAGCTTAATGGCATTTTGGTGAGAATTCCTGTCAGCCCAAGCACTTATTTATATGTACATTATGTGACAATCGGCTCCTGAGGACTGCTGCTATTCATATATGGAAGTGTACAAACCCCCCTTTTCCTTACTTTCTCAACATTATGGCAATCTCATCACTCATGTTTGATATTTCATCACAAATAGCTACTCCTGATCTAAATTTACCCAGCCCTCTTACTGCTATTACTAGTTCTTCTTTTCACCTCATTGCTAGCTAGCTGGGAAGGTAGTGCTCATAGAACGCTAATATTTATGAAGGCATTACTGAGCAACTGCTCTAGCCTAATATCTTAGCCCTCTCGGTGATGCTTATAATTTAGAATAAGGTCCTCAGAGAGATAAATGTCCTAAGAGTAAATGTTATGTTCTGTTGCCAACCATGTTAAAGAAGCACTTTCATTGTTTATAGGGAGTAGGATTTATTGTGGATTAGCATACAAAGATAATCATTTACTTGTGCAAGAAACCTGGAATGGTAAATTCTTACTATTAGCAAAATCATTCACGGTAACAAGTTGCTTATATTAAAATCTTCTCTGGGAATCTTCTGCATTTACAATAGGCCAGAGTTATCTGGCTAACAAATGCAGAGTTTGCACTCGTATTCAAGGTTGTATGAATACAAAAATCTATAATATACTCAGTTGGAATGTCCAGTTATCACAAATGAAGTGGTATTAATTCAGATATATTCCCCTACTGATTTCTAGGTTTAGACAATGACTCTTCTGACTTTTCACTTAATTTTTATAATCTGCCTTATGTTTCTCAAATAACAAGCTGATTCAGCCTTTACATGAAATGAAATTGTTTTAATAAAAATAAATAACCTTTGTTGTGCAATGATACTCTTATGAAAAAATTGTAACTTTCCATTACTGAAAGCCCTAACTACATAGGCAAAAATATTATTTTCAATTTTTTGGTCTCTAGAATGAAAACTAATTATGCTCTCCAAGATTGCGGTATTATTAATTCTAAGAAAATAGGAAATTCATTGTTGAATTCTTGTAATGTACCATAATGCCAATGTAAGATCGCGATTTATGAAGGCAAAGAATAAAAAGTCTAATAAATGAAGACTTAAATTATTTTCACGGAAATAGAACACTCTGAATGTTGCCTTGTCTTTTCTGTTATTCAGTCTTTCCAAGAATAATCTAAGCACAATCAACTTTTACAGTGCAATCAAGGAATTACAGAATAAGATGTAGTAAAATCTTTAAAATCTTTATTTTTCCCCCATAGAATCAGAGCAAACAATCAATTAATTATTATTATTATTATTTTAGCTTTTGGTATTTCAAGATCTGCAAACTGTTTCAAAAACTAAAGAAAAAAAAATCCAGCAGTCATTGAACAGAGAAACTAGATCAGGTTAGCTTTAGCAAATTATTTGCGTGAGAAAGTCTTAAACATATTGAATGCAGATGGTATATCTGATTAAGTAGCATCCAAAGAATAAATTGATTCTCATGATTTATGATATTTATCTTGATCTGTGAAATACTTCTAAATAAGTTTTTAAAGGCCAAATCTATATGGGTATAGTCCTGTAGCAATTTACTCTCTGGCTTTGCTGTAACCAAGGATTAGCTATAACTTGGCCTCTTTTGTTTGGTATTAATAGAAAAAATGCTATTTAAAGTTGAATGAGATATTCTTTATAATGAGTAATAAATGTTTGTTTTAAATTTAATGATATCCACTTTTTCTATTTGACATTGACGAAGGTGTGCCATTAGAAAGCAGTCAGGGTGTTAGAAAATGTCAAGGTTTATAGTACCATGCTTATCAAACTTTAGCATGTTATCAGAATTATCAAGAGTGCTGATAAAACAAAAATTGACACCACCTGAAATGTTGCTAATTTGATAAGTCTAGGTTAGGTCCTGAGAATTATGTTAACACAGTTCCAAGGTGATGATGATGCTGCTTGCCCAGGAATCACACTTAGGAATCACTGGAATAGCAAAAAGAAGAAAGCATCAAAAGTAAAGAAATCTGGGTACTAATCTATCCCAGTCAATGAGCACACTCGCATCCTTAGGCAAGTCATTTACTTTCTCCTTGTATCTGCATAAAATAAGTGAACAGTTATTGAATCCTTGTTTTTTGGGATACATGTATCAAACCCCTGACATTCATTCATGTGATAAATATTTGAGCAACTTCTATGAGCTAAACGATGGTGCTGGGGAAATGATGATACAAAAACAAGTCCCTTTCTTTATGAAGCTTACATACTAGTGGGAGAACATAAAATGAACAAATAAGAAAATATGCAATATAATAATGAATGATGATAAATTCTGTGATGAAAAAATGAGGACAGGTTTAAGGGATAGAAGGCGATAAGGAAGAAAGTGAAGGATTGAAATTTAAACACTTCATTTGATCGTAAAAACAACCTCCCTGTGAGACAGGCATTTGTATTCCCATATTGTTGCTGAGGAAACTGCCCCTCGGAGAAGTTGAATAATCTTCCTAATATTACACAGCTAGCAGGTGTTAGAATTAGGAACTGAAATCAGATCTGACTCCAAATACTATTCTCTTAACTAATGTATCATATCCCAAATAAATAAAGCATCTAGGTGTAGTGACTGGCACAGAGCAGTCATACAACTAATATAATTATCATTATCATTGTTTTCACAACTGAATATATTTTTCATATAACAATCCTGTTTCACAAATAAACAAACAGACATTGACCTCTGGAACAGGACTGAGAATCCAGAGATGAAACCATCTGCATATGGTAATCTAATCTTTGACAAAGCTGACAAAAACATACACT
>NW_012148730.1:6658990-6670734 GCF_000956105.1 Propithecus coquereli
TTTGCCAAAATTCACCCAGTTAGTAAGCATTAAACATGAAATATGAACTCTTACTTGACTGATTATGCACACTTTTTCTGCTATGATAATCTGTCTTCTCTCCATAAAATGGTAACAATAGTATAATTACACAGGGAGATCCGCCTAGTGCTTGAGGAACAGCTTTGAAAAAATATTTAGAATGGTATATTCATAATGATTATAATTTCCTTTTGCACTAACAATGCTTAATACCTGTGTATTGGAGAATCCAGAATACACCAAAGAAAGAAGCATTTCCTATGTGATTTTGTTGGAATCATTAAAAGATCCATCTCAGCTTTTTAGCCTCACTTAATTATAGAGTCTTTTGGATATGTATTATTTTAATAAAAGTATTCCTTTGCTGAGCATCATGAGGGAAGCAAGGAGCACATAAACGTAATTTTTTTTTCTAATCATTCCTAAGTGAAATGCAGGCTAGGGCTCCATATCAGAGTGCTTGTTTAACTAAAGATCATTCTCAATATTTTGCAAGAGTCAAGGAAACTTATTTGGCAGTAGTACTCATCAGGCTAATACTTCAAAAGAACCAGTAAGCTTACATTACAGACTGGGGAAGTTCAAAGTACTCTAGTCATTCTATTCTTGGTTGTTAGCCAACCTTTGGAAGTGCTTATTGCCAATTTCAGATGGAAGGTGAAAGACTTCACTGTTGGTATTGATCAATTTCCCCTTTTCATTATATAGGAGTCATCAATTTCATTGAAGAATTAAAATCTATCAAATCCGCTGGGAAATATTGTATTCAAGGTAAACCTAAGGGTCATCTTTCAATTGTCTTTCATTTGCAATGACTATAGTTAGAAAATAATTAAACCACAATATACGCAGTGGCTTGAAGCATTTGGAATTCGAATTACTATTCTAAAGATTTTGCTGATGGCATTAGCAAAACTGGACTGTGGAAAACAGACACTAGGGGTTATTTTCTTAATTTTATAATTTATTCAACTGGAAAGCACCAAACAAAAAACTTTATTTGGTTAGTATTTTGCTTGCAACTCAAGATATCTAAGGGAAAATATAATAATGTAAAATGCTTATAGTTAGAGCATAGGGTATGTGGAATAAAAAATTGAATTTCAAACTCCATACACATTTATATTTGATTGTACTATTGAGCTATTTTCCAGTGGGTTTTATTTGGTGTTCTTGGTTTTCCAATTATAATTTATGATTAGCTTGCTTACATAGAAGTAAGAGAGGATCCTTTTCAAAAATAAATGGAAACTGTAAAGGAATTCTCTAATATCACCATTTTCAAAAAAATTTAGTCCTCCCTGGGAAAGCAACATAAAATTTGAACTTAAAAAATAGCACTTTCCTATTCTCTCTCATCTTGGTGTGATTTAAGCTTTCATCAGTAAAGAACTAGACATGCTATTTCAAATCAAAAGAAAACACCAAAACTTCATCTTGAAAAATAAGTTCTATGCATTGAAAAGTAATTGGGCTTTTCATTTGAATCACTAAACCTTTCTCATTTTCAACAACTCTGTTTTGAATCTCCCTGTGTTCCCAATTCAGAAGTTGAATATTACCCCAAACAGTTTTCATTTTTGCTTTTCAGAGATTTATTGAGCCAAATATTTGACAAAGACAGTGCCTGTAAGTGCTGAGATGCAGGTGTGCATGGCCGGGCTTGGCACCCAGCAGTGGTCATTGATGCCAAACCCAAGTCCATTGTACTTATATTGCTGCAGGCACAACAGATGTAGGTGCAACTTGTTTTGGAAATTGTTCCTATTTTCTATAAATCCAGTTAGTGCTTCAAAAACATTCTCCAATTATGGAACTAAGCCAACTTAAAAAGTCACCACTGGTAAAATATATAAAATTATAAAATATGAGCCTCATCACAATACAGTGATCATTTATTCATTACTCATCTAGATCAAGTTCATGTCTCAGAGTGCTCACTTGGAAATGAATGTCAAACCAGCAAGCCTTTATAATTGTTCTCATGCCTTTGTTAGATAGCAAGTGACCACATGCTGTTCTTTAAGTAATGAGCTTGGCCTGAAAAATTGCTCATCTGTGCCTTGATGAAGATCTCAGGAGAGGAGTTAACATAGATGGTATTTTATTTCAATTGATCTTTATTCATAATCAATGGGGCCAGTTGCAATCATCCCTATGATTTGGATCTCTTTTTGAGCCCTCCTAACTGTGTAAATTTTCATTTCTCTTTACGTGGATTTCTATTTGAATGTATACCAGAGAATTGCAAGAGTTAAAATGGCACATTTGACACCCTGCAGGAACTGAAGGCAAAGCACTCTTTCATACCCCCATTATAATGCTTTGAGAGTTTACAATTGGGTTAACTTAGTGACCTTTATTTAGGAGAGGGCTGAGGTAGAGAAGGATCATTTCATGCTCTTTGGTTTGCCACTGTACAGATGCAATTGTACATGCTGCTTAGATTGTACATGCATCTTCCTACCTGTACAATCTTTATGATTTGAAGAAAATTTTATCAGACATGGATAAAAGTCTCTCTGTTGTACTCTCACAGGCTATGTATAAACACTGACACTGAATTCTTAAGACAGGCAACAAAAGGTAGCTTGATATCTGAGCTTATTTACTAGGATAAACAGATGCCTTGGTATGTAAAGGCTATCAAAAAAGTTGGCTTCCTGCAAAGCACACTCTAATGTGTGGGATCATATTGCAGGCCAATGGTTATATCCCCTCTGTCTTTAGAGTCTCTCTTTGATCCAGTTAGTCAGTCTGATTGTGGTACAGAGTAGCCAGGGCCCAATCAGATCGTTAAATCCTTTGGATAGTGCAGAACAGAGATCCCTCCTGGGAAGCCACGTGAGTTGCTGTTTTTGAATCTATGTAGCTGATGAAAAGAAGGATGTTAGTTCAAGGTCACTTTGGAATCACTGGGATGCAATTTTAGTAAGCCAGGACTTGGATTTCTTATAGATTATATCAGTTGTTTTATTAGGTTCATATACGTTCAGATGATTGTTACCTTTATAACTCTGGTAGATTTTCATGGGAGTCTCTTTACCTTCAGAACAAATACAACACTTCTTAAGACAATGGATATTTTTTATTTCTATCAATGCCTATATACCCCCTGCTGCATATTTGAAGCCCAATAAATAGTTGTTGAATGGATGATATTGTTGAATTATTTTCGAGGCATCAAGAGATGTGGACCTTTCTTTTAAAGTTGAGTTATAATAATTGTGATAATGATCTTATTTGAATGAACGTAGAGGAAAAAGTAGAGTGATTATGGTTATGATTATATGGTTATGATTAAAATTGGCACTGACTTTCAATACTATATAATCACCAATAAAATTATATTGATTTGATGAAATCTATTAAAGTGCTTCTGTCATTATATAATAACATCAAAATCCAATAAAGTTTTACATTTATCTTCTAAAACAGAGTGGTCCTTTAAAACAAGGCTTTTAAAATCTTAGATATCTCTTCCAGAGGTAGATGTATCATCATAACTTGATCATGCCTCTTAATTTTAACTATTATGCACTGTGTCAAAACCTAATTGTCAGCTTCATAACATGAATTATTGACACAAGCTTATGTTTCATTTAGGTGTGTATTGTCTTTTATCTTGTTATATATTAATAGATTGTCATGTCAGAACATATTAGTCATTTGTTCATATTCTTATCATATATCCCAAAAGACTAACCTGGTTCCTTTAATCAGATCATTAAAATTTTTGAATAACAATGGTGATATAGCACCTCTTGTATACTCCTGGATAGAGCTGGAATGCATTCTACTAAGTGAGGTATCCCAAGAATGGAAAGACAAGCACCACATGTACTCACCATCAAATTGGTATTAACTGATCAACACATAAGTGCGCATATAAGAGTAACATCTATTGGATGTTGGGCAGGGGGGAGGGGGAGAGGGGAGGAGGGAGGAGGGGACGGGTATATGCATAAACAAAGAGTGCAATGCGCACCAACCGAAGAATGGACATATTTGAAACTCAGACTTGGGGGGGGGAGTGGGGGGCAAGGGCAACATACGTAACCTAAACATCTGTACCCCCATAATATGCTGAAATAAAAAAAAAACAGTTCAAAAATTGACTTGACTTCATTAAAGTCTTTTACACCAATACAGCTGTTCCACATACCCATGAATTTTCTGTTCTGCAGTAAAGATTGAAGCAACTATCTTAGTTAAAGCAATGCCTATATTTCTAATACTCAAAAAACAGAATTGTAATCATGTTTATATTACTTGATATAGAAATGATTTGATTATATTATGCAAAATTTGTGTGGAGGGTAACATTTTAAGGCATATGAAATACTAAGATTCATTATTTCAAAACCAGAAAACAGATGTTTAATGATGAGAATTAAGCTAATCTTTTATTGAAGTTCTCAGTACTTAAATAAACTCCTTGCAGTTTTTTAAGGCATTGAGACTAGTTGGTTGTAACTTACTTTAACTATATTGGTAAAGAAAAAAATTAGAAAATTTCTACTTGAAATAGCACATTTGCTGAATTTCCATACACTGGACTTTATATATTTTCAGAGTTTTACAAGTTGCTTGTGATATTTTCTAATGAAATATCAACACTCAGAGTAACTGTGGAGGTAAAGTGCTACAATATTATTTTAGAATATAAACATTTTAGACAGGCTGCTGCATCACTGAATAAATCTCACAGCAGTAGGAATGCAAACCTGGCAGTGCAGGCTATTACACAGGGCAACGACTTTTAGGTTTTTCTCCTTTTATTAGTTTATGTTAAGCACAAGACTAACATGGGCTCATTGTAACTAGTGAAACAATGCAAAGATACATAAAACCTATGTCAATAGTCTTTCTCATCTCTCTCCAAGCATTTCTCCATGTTCATACAAGCAATATTTAAATACATCTGCATGAGATTTTGTGTTTAGCTATTTTTAAAAACATAATCATAATTTATACATTATTCTGTAACTTGCTTTTATCACTGTGCAATATGTTACAGACATCCCTCCAGAAAACCAAATATAGATCTAAGAAATTAATTTCAATAATATGGATGTTCCACAGTTGAATGACTCCCTTACTAATGGAAACTTAAATTAATTTCCTTTTCCTCTGGCATTAGATGCACTGCTAAATTAAACATTTTGTACACATATATTTACACATTTGTGTTCTTACTTCTGTAGGGTCTAATAGTATATGCATTTGGGGTGCTATTACTGGTATCTTTTTCAAAAATATTATAGTAATTGATATCTCCCAAAAGCAATATGTTAAGTAGAACTATTTCTTCATATTCATGCCAGAATAAATGCCATTGATGTCTTAATTTTGCCAATCTGATGAATAAAGTATGGTTCTTATGGTTGTTTAAATTTGTACTTACCTATTAGTGAGTTACTCTAATTTTCATATATATATGAAGCAGTTATATATATTATATATTGAACAGTTGTTTTTTTCTTTAATGAATGTGTGGTCTTATGCTTTTTATATTTGGTCTTTATTTTTCTTAATAATATGTAGGAATTTTATATAATAGGGAGAAATCTTTTTTTGGAAGATCTCCTCTACCTTAAGGTTATAAAAGTATTTATTAAATTTTGTTTTAAGACACACATGCACACACACACACACACATGCTCATAAAATACTTCTGGAATTTTTTAAAAATTATATTACAGAGGGATCTGTCTTTGTTTATCCAAAATGTTTGGTCAGGCCGGGCGCGGTGGCTCACGCCTGTAATCCTAGCTCTCTGGGAGGCCGAGGCGGGCGGATTGTTTGAGCTCAGGAGTTTGAAACCAGCCTGAGCAAGAGCGAGACCCCCGTCTCTACTAAAAATAGAAAGAAATTAATTGGACAACTAAAAAATATATAGAAAAAAATTAGCCGGGCATGGTGGTGCATGCCTGTAGTCCCAGCTACTCGGGAGGCTGAGGCAGGAGGATCGCTTGAGCACAGGAGTTTGAGGTTGCTGTGAGCTAGGCTGACGCCACGGCACTCACTCTAGCCCGGGCAAAAAAAAAAAAAAAAAAAAAAAAAAATGTTTGGTCAATCATGCTAATTCAACCTAAGTGTCCATCAAGTGACGAATGCATAAAAAATGTGGTATATACACACAATGGGATATTATTCTGCCATAAAAAATAAAATCCTGCCATTTGCAACAACACAGATGGAACTAGAAGACATTATGTTAAGTAATTATAAGCCAAACACAGAAAGACAAATGTCACATGTTCTTACTCATACGTGGGAGCTAAAAAAATTAATCTCATGAGGGTAGTGAATAGAATGGTGATATCTATTAACTAAATATATGAAGCAGTCTTTTTCTACTGAATTGAAATAGTACTGCTTCAAAATTTAATTATCTCGTAAAAACTTATGTCTATTTTAGGTCAGTCTATTCTCTTTCGATGATCTATTGATCTACTTGTCTAGTGACTCTAGTCCTATGTCAGTACTATACTTCTTCAATTACAAAGGTTTTGTGCATATGTATGTATGATATATATATATATATAAGCTATGTATGTAAAATATATCTTGCAAATATTTACACATGAATATATATAAAATATATCACATATATTTACACATAAATATATAACATATAAATATACATATATACTCTTCTTGATTATTCCAATTTATTCTTTCATAGGAACTTACATCACTTCAATTTAGTTTTTATAAACAAAACAAAAAGTAACCATTGGATTTCAATTGGAATAGCAACACAAATTTTGAAAGGTCTGATATTTTATGCTAACAAAACTTTCCATCCATGAACATATGTCTCCCTACATTTTATGTCTTATTTTATATTTTATACTTTTAAGTAGATTTTAAATGTACTTTTTATCTCCTGTGAAATACATTCCTATATATATTATAGTTTTAATCATACTTATAAAGGGCATAACCAGCATAAATTTAGTTGATTATTGATAACATGGAGAAAAGGTATTGATTTTTATGTGTTCATTTTTGTCCATTAATCTACCACATTATCTTGTTAATTTCAACAGCTATTTTCCTAGAATTACTCTTTTGTTAGAGTATATAACCACATAATTTAAAAAGAGGATATTTTTCTTATTTTTTATTATTTATCAAGAGTTCTTATTTTATTATCTTATTACATTAACTAGAACTTCTAAAACGCTATTGAATACTAGTGATAACACATATACCTGTCTTGTTCTTAATTTTAATGAAAATAACTTTAGAATTTCATCATTTAATATAATGTTTGTAGTGGGTCCTGTGGTGTGTCACCCAGTTCTCCCTCTTCAGTCTATTTAGTAGTTTAAGTGTCCCAGATTTGTTCTTTTTCAAGATGGTCTTGGCTATTCTTGGCCATTTGTATTTCCATATGAATGTTAGAATCAGCTTGTCATTTTACATAAAAATAGCTGCTGTGATTTTGAAGGAATTTCATTAAATATATAGATCTATTTAAGAAGAACTGGTATATTTTAAATATTGAGTATCCTAATCCATAAATGTGAAAAATCCCTTTACATCTTTAGGCCCTCTTTGTTTCGGTTTCGGTTATTTTCTTACAGTTTACTGTGTACAGTTTTTGAATATCTTACATTCCACATTTTTCTAGTATTATTTTTTACAGACACTGCAAAGATATTGCCATTAAATTTGATTTTGTATTTTTGGCTTGCTAGGAATGGAAAAATAATATAGAAATATAATTGATCCACAATTGCCAAAATTACTAGTTCTGATACTTTATCTGTAACTTCTCACAGATTTTTTCCTAAGCAATCATGTTGACTGTGAATAAAGACAGTTTTATACAGGTTGAGTACCCCAAATCCAAAATGCTCCAAAATCTGAAACTTTGTGAACACTGACATGACACTCAAAGGAAAAGCACGGGCATGATGCTAAAAAAAGATGTTCATTGGAACAGTTCACATTTACAATTTTTGGATTAGAGCTGCTCAATTGGTAAATACGATGCAAATATTCTGAAATCCAAGAAAATCTAAAATTTACAACACTTCTGGTCTCAAGTGTTTTGGATAAGGGATACTCAACATGTATCAGCTTTTCCAATTCATGTACTGGCTAGAATCTCCAGTATGATGTTAACTAGATATGATCATATCAGATTGCTGCCGCCCAACCAGGTTCATTTGCCTGCTGCTCAAGAGGCAGCTAATATGCCGAGTCAGAAGGTTTTACGGCAGAGAAAGAGTCTTTATTCCGCATAGTGCTAAGCAGGAAGATGGGAGAAATTTCTCAAATCCTCCTCCTTGAAAACTTGGGAGACAGAGTGTTTAAGGATAGTTTGGTAGGCAAGGGATTAGGCAATTAGTTTAGTTAATTGGGGCAAAATTGTAGGGCTGTAGAAATCATCTTGTGTTGCTCCATTCCCTGGGGTCATAATTCCAGCTGAGTCAGTTCCTTGGTATGGGCCGCTGGTCTGGGTGGGCCAATCAATCCACTGGAATGCAGAGCCTGGAAGATATCTTAAAAACTACCTTTAGGTTTTGAAAAAATGATGTTATCCATGGAGAAATTTAAGAATCTTTATGGGCACCAGCTATGGGGAGAAGTTAAAAATCTTTATGACCACCATAAAGATTGTGTGGTTCCAAAATGACAATTATAGAGGGAAAGTTACTAATTATTCTCATTATTTTTAGCTAGGCCTGTGCCTTATTTTTAGCTAGGCTCCTACCACAGTTCTCGCCTTGCACCCCATTATTGAAGGGTGGTTTCAAGATATTTTTGTCTGACATCTGATTTCAAAGAGAGTACTTTCAATATTTCACTTTTAAATATGATCCTTGCTATATGTTTTATGCAGATGCCATTTATCAGATTAAGAAAGCATGAACAAGTATGTAATTAATAAAATATTTTTATTGTAACTTTTGTGACTTTTTTAATCTTATTAATATGTGGAATTATATTGATTGATTTTCTTGCTAAACAAAGATTGTAGAAAGGAGGCAGAGCCAGGTGGTAGAATAGGACTGTCCAGTGATTATCCTCCTGCAGAAACATTGGTTTGAATGACTGTCCATGGAAGAAAATAACTTCACAAGAGCTGAGGAAAACAAGTGAAAGATCATAGTACCTGGTTTTAGCATAACAATAAGCATTGAAGAGTGTTGGCAGGACAGTTGTCTACACCAATGTTCCACCTACCCTAGGCAGCAGGGAGAGAAATGCAATCTGCTTGGTGCAAGAAGAGAGAAGTGTGTGTGGCACTTTACCTTGGAACCCAACGTTTGCTTTGCCGTAGTAAAACACAGCATTGGGCAGAACCCTGTGACCCTTGATTCCAGGCTCGTGGCCATGGACAGAGCTTCTAGACTTGTCCCAGCATCAGAAGGGAACCCTTTGCCTCAGCAGAATGAACTTGAATTGTGGCTGGAATCACTGTCAGACAACTAAAGTAGCTCAGGATGGCAAACCTGGGTTTAGGGTATCCTCTAGTGTTGAATAGTCAATGCATGTATACACAGTATAATGATTAAATCTAAGTAATTATCCCATGCATCACTTTGAACATTTATTATTTCTTTATGGTGATAACATTCAAAATCCTCCCCTCCAGCTGTCTTGAAATATACAATTCGTTATTATTAGCTATAGTCCCCCTATTGTGTACTAGAACACCAAAACTTATTCCTCCCAACTGTAACTTTGTACCCATTGTACCCCTTGTCCAACCTCTTCTCCTCCCACCTCCCCACCACCCTCCCCAGCCTCTGGTAACCAATATTCTACTTTCTATTTCCTTGAAACCAACTTTTTAAGATTTCAAATGAGTGAGATCATGAATTATTTGTCCCCATGCCTGGCTTATTTCACTTAACACGATGTCCTCTAGGTTCATTCGTGTTGCTGCAAATTACAAGATTCGTTCTGTTTTATGATTGAACAGAATTTCTTTATACACACATGCATGCACACACACATACACATTATTTTCTTTATGAGGTACATCACACTGTACCTCATAACTATGTACAATTATTACGTGTAAGGTATAAATAAAATCAAACTTTAAAAAAACCCCAAACCAAACATTTGATTCCTTGAAAATCCACACTTAGATATTTGGGTGTTAACTTATTCATATATTTCTAGATTTTACTTAATAGTATAGTTTTTAGGAATATTGTATCTAAATTTATGAGATAAATTGGCTTATAATTCCCCCACCTTCAAATATTATTGTCCCATTTTCATTCAAGGTTATTGGGCCCATACAACCACTGGAGAGTGTTCCTTTTCCTTTTCTGTAGAATTATGTGTATTATAGGAGTTATTTCTTCATTAAATGTATGAAAAATATTTGCCAGTGAAGCCATCTGAACCTGGAGATTTCTTTCTGGGAAGATTTTAATTAAGAATTTAATTTCTCTATCCATATGTTCTACTCTATCTTACCAGTTCTAGTAAGTTACGTTTTTCAATGATTTTGAAAACATCATTCAATTTTATTTGCAAAACACTTTTCATAAAATCTTTTTTATCTTCTTTTTAGTGTTTGTGGGATTGCTAATGCTGCCTTCTTTTTCTTTCATGGGTTAATAAATTATACTAGCTCTCTCCGTTTTTTTTGAAATCTTGATTCGACTTGTTAGGAGTTTGTCAATTTTATTCATATTTTCAAAAAACGAAATTATGTTTTGTTGATTTTCTCTATTTTGTGTGTTTACTATTTCATTGATTTCTTATATATTTATCAATTCCTCTTTCTAATTTTTGGGAGTGGATTAATTTTCTGTTATTTTTTTAACTCCGTGAAGTGCATTCTTACATTTTCTTACGTATGCATTTAAAGTCACGCATCTTCTTTAAGAAGAGCTCTTGTTGCATTCCACAATATTTAAATATTATATTTTTATTTTCTTTAGCTTCAAAATATTTTCTAAAATATATCATGAGTTTTTCTTCAACTTGGGGATTAACAGAAGTGTATCCTTTTTAATTGTCAAAGATAGGTGTTTTTAAAATTTATTTTGTGTTATTTGTATGTAGCTTAATTTCACTGTGATCAGAAGCAGATGCTGAATGATTTCAGTTCTTTTAAACTTGTGATGTGGTTATTGACAAACATATAGTCAATTATGGCAATTATTCCAAATGCACTAGGAAAAAAAAAAAGAAGTGAAATCTTCCAGTATCTATTTACAAGTTATAAGATGACAGACAAGTTTCAAATTATCTATTTTACTTTGAAATTAAATAAAAATAAGACTAATTTTAAACAAATAAACAAATTTTAAAATAAAAATATAGAATCTGTTATTGCTAGATAGAGTGTTCTGTATATTTCAATTAGGTCAAAATTTCTATTTATGTTTCTCAAATTGTTTATATAGTTACTGGTTTGTTCCTACCTGTTCTATTAGTTATTGAGAAATATAAGTTAAAATTTCCAATTATTATGTGGATTTTTTATTTTTCTTCAAAGTTTGGCAATTTTCTTTTTATGTATTTTTGCCTATGTTTTATTATATACAAATGTAGGATAATTATATATTCCTGTTGAATGAGCATTTTATTATTATGAAATGCCCCTCTTTATCTCTAGTAATTCTTCTTGCCATAAACTCTATTTTGTCAATATTAGAATAACTTCATCAGTTTTCTTTATTTAGCCTTTCGATTTTTTGCGTCCTTTATTTTTTTTTATTTTTTTTATTTTT
>NW_012148730.1:6670984-6681870 GCF_000956105.1 Propithecus coquereli
GTGAGACAATCTGGCACCCTGAACCACCAATGGAAAAGCACCCCCCTATTAATTCAGGCTAATGTGCAACTTTAGCTATGGCTAATACTGAACTATCACTGACCTCAGATATCTTGGTATACATAAAAATCACCCAAATGTTATTATTTTTAGTTTGTTCTAAATGTATTTATTCATTTATAAATTTTTACTGGAATAAAACACACAGAAAAGCACAGAGATCCTGATTGTGTAATGTAATTTTTTACAAACTGAACACACTGCTGCGGCCTGCAAGTGGACGAAGGAAGAGAACATTACTAATAACTCCGAATTCCAATTTGTGTATCCTTTCTAGTCACTACCATTCCAAGAGTAATTAATTTTTGACTTTTAACAGAATCAAATAGTTTGATTATCTCAATGAGTAAGATGAGCAAAGGAACCCTCATTCAGAGTTAGTGAGAGGTGTAGTTGTGCCAGGGACTTGCCTCCAGGGTGAATCAATTCCTCCCAGAAGAGACAGGCAGCTCAGGGACAGGGCTGCTAGTCCCACCTTCCATCAGTGGAGATGGTAGGTTTAGTACCTGGGGAACATGAAAGCACTCGCTGTGGCTGTTTGGAAGGAAGAGAGCGCACCCCAAACGCCGTGGAATCCTGTGTGTGATAGGTGCTCTATCAGGCAGAGCAGCCACTCCCAAGTGCTCTGGCTTAATCTTCCACTGTGAAACCCTCACTGGTCCCAGGCAGAAACAGCCACGCTGCCTTGGCAGCAGTGGAAGGACGAAGGGGGAGGGTGAGAAGGCCCGAAATGGTGGGGAGCTGGTGTCCTGGTTCCCTTTGTCTTAAGTGGCCCTCTGGCATGCTGCACTCTCCTCTCAGTTGGAAGAAGCCAAACCTGAATGCCCAAGTTCTGGGAGATCCACAGTTTCCCTGTGACTCACTGATACTCCGAGGCTGCTGTGGTCCATGTGGGTGCTGGGGAGCATTGCTTGTGGATCTAGCAAAGTAGAGACCCAGCAGCTGAGATTCCTGGGTTGGGGCAGCTGCAAATATGCTGCTTGTCTGTGATGGGAGGGGAATGAACTACACCCTCCATGCAGAACCCAGGTGTGGTGAATAGAGTACTATTGGGGTGTATCACTCCCTGCAAGCCTAGAATTGGTAGTTCTGCAGCTCATTTGCACCAAAATCTCATTCTTAGAAGCAGAGATGGTTATGTTCACAGCATTAGTTGGTTGGGGAAGGGGAGGTCCCTGTCTCCATGTCCCTTTCCAGGCTGTCCAGCTTTAAACTCCCAAAATGGTACCTTGAGTCTGTGACCAGAGATGGTGGGTCCTCTTCTCGGCAAACAGTGTGGACAAGATGCTGAGTGGAGTGCCATCTGCTTATGTCTTGGTCTCACCGCAGCTTGTGATGGGGGGAATTGTCCTAGGAGTAGGTAGGAGAGATTGGGTTTCCCTGCCCCTCCTTAGATGGGTGGGACTGTATCAGCCCTAATTCAGCCTAAAGGTGGGGCACTGAGCAGCTTCAAATTCCCACAAAGGCAGCCATCCTGGGCCTGTGGCCAGAGAGGGTGGGGCCCTTCTCAGTCAGGCTGCACTGCCAGGAAACTGTGGGGAGCGCAATTTGCTTGAGACTCGGTTCCACAGCAGCTGGCTGCAGGATGGTGGGCTCCATCTCAAATGTGTGCTGGAAAGCCTGGTTTCCCTGCCCCTCACCAGCCAGGAGGGGGCTGCAACCACGTCAAGCCCAAATTCAGCCCAAGGGCAGGGCACTGCCCAGTGTCAAACCCACAAAATGTCACCTTGGACCTGCAGAAAGGCTGGGGCCCCACCCAGGCAGGCAGCATGAGTGAGAAACTATGGAAAATGCTGTTCACACACATCTCAGTCTCAGTCACAGCCCACGGCAGGGTAGCAGAGACATTCCCAGGGGTGTATGGGAATGCCTGGGCTCCTCTATCCCTCCTAGGACCCACTAGTGGCTGCAGGTGTACCTGCAGTTCTCTGGTGTCTAGGTTCTTACAATGGTGCCCAGCTCAAGCTGTTCTAGGCCTGTATGCCTGTGGGATTTCACATGAATTCCCTTTCTGGAACAGTGTCTCTATGAAACCTCCAAGCAGCTCCCTATGTTAAGCCTGAGACCTGCGTGGGTCAGGGGGTTATCTTGTAGCCAAGATCATAAAAGGTCTTCTCAGAGAGTGGAGCCCTGGGGACTTTTCTCTTACTGTTTCACAGCATCCAGGAGCTTCTCCCAGCTGTTAGCCAGCCCCCAGCCAGGTAAGTTGCCCTGAACTCTCTCCTTACCCACTTTTGATACTTCCCATCTCTTCCCTGGTGAATCCTAGTGTTCTCACCTAGATAATCTGTGTAAAATGTGAGCATCTGCTTACTATTCCGGTTCCTCTCTGTGGAGGAGGGACATACTACCTGTGTCTAGTTGGCCTTCTTGATCTTATCTCCTAATTAAGTAATTTTTTAATTAGTTTACCCTTTTGTTAGAGTGCTAGCTAAACATTGTTTTCTTATTTTCTTTAATGATTACCCAAAAGATTGCAAAATATACCTTCGACTTATTAAATTCTACCTTTAACCTTTGCTATTGTATTGTTGCCACATGCCACATATTAATATTAGCAATCTAAACACATTTTAAATGTCAAATGAAATTTAAAAGTGAATATTTATTGAGGTTTGTATGCATGTTTACTTTTTCTGCTGCTCTTCATTTCTGTCCAGTGCTGTATACCAATCTACCATTTCCTCCTGATGAGATTTCTTACATATTTCTGTAAATATGAGTCCTCTGCCAGTGTATTCTCTGGTTTTTTGTTTTCTGGAAAAATTTTTAGTTCACCTTCACATTTGAAAGATTTTTTGCTCCATGTAGAATTTTATGCTGAGAGTTATTTTTTCTTCACTTCTCTGATGTGATTCCACTGTTTCTTGGCTTCTGATATTTTGGATGAGAAGTTAGATGTAATTCTTATTCCCCTGTATACCATGTGTCTTATTTCTTTGGATATTTTTAAGTTTTTCTCTTTATATTTAGGTTTTTAGCATTTTGACTATGATATGCCTCCATATGATTTTCTTTCTATTGATCCCATTTCATGTTTGCTGAGCTTTTTGAATATATTAGTTGGTGCTTTTGTCAGTTTTGGAAAATTATGCATTTTTTTACAAATATAACTTTTCCCCTCTCTCCCTTACTTCTCTTTCTGACACTCAGTTTACCCATATGCTAAACATTTTTACCATATTCCATACTTGTCTCTTAGACTCTTTAATGAACTTTAAAAATCATTTTATCTTTTATTTCTTCAATGTCATAAAGTTCGTTAGTGCTCTCTACTGCTTTGTCTAGTCTACTGTTAATTGACTTTTTAATTTTAGTTGTATATTTTACTCCTAAGTTTTCCATTAGATTCTTTACTTACCACCCTACTTCTCTGTTGAAACATTTAATCATTTCTTTTTCTCTGGTATTTTATTTTTTGGTTGCTTTTGTAATTTTATTGTTCACATTAATTTTAAGAAATTTAAATAAACAGAATTTAATAACATTAAAATGGAGACCAAAAATCAAGATTTGGCTGATAGCAAGTTAAGAAGCTGTTGCAAATAACTGATATACCATCTCTATTAAGTCTAATTAAAAGCAATTCTGGGATCCTAATAGTTATTTTAAATTCCTTGTAAGTCCTTGTCTAATAACACCAATATCTGGATTACCTATTGGTTTGTGTCTATTGTCTGTTTTATATATCATTTTTATGTCATTCGTTCTTATTTCCTGGCATACTTGATATTTTTTTAAGATTAGACATTGTATGTGAAAAAATTTTGAGACTGTGGTTAATGTTATCTTCCTCCAGAGACTTTAATTTAGTTTCTACAGCCATATAGAGTACTGGCAACTCATGTTGATCCAGTAAAGGATGAGTTTCAGTCTTTATGTCGATTAATATATGTCTGGATTGCTCTAATTTTCAAGATGTCATCCTTCAAAATTCTTATCTGAAATCCAATGTTGATTGTCAAAGCCTCTTTTCCATGGTATACCCTGAAGTTCAATTTTTGTCTCTCTAGCACTGTCAGGCAGCTGAAGTCTCTGTTTACTTTTTAGACTCTGATCAAACTCTTTCCATTGTCTTTGTCTCAGGACGAGCATGTATATCTGAAAAGTTGAAAAATGATTCAAGGTGAAATTGTATAGAGTGATGGGCAAATGTTCTTGAAGTACTGCTTTGTCTGGGATCTTGGTCCCTCAAATCCTGTATGCTTTAGTACTCCCAAACTCCAATTTTTGTCATCCTGAACCTGGAGACAGCTACATGCTTTTACTGTTTCCTGTTTGGCATTTGTTCCCCTTGCTGCAAATTGGCAATTGACCTAAAGGGAAAAATCAGTTAGTGAATGTAGGTATAACCTCAATATGTATCCCTCCTCTCTAGGAACTTGGCTTTTCAAATCCTGACTTCCTTCATTGCACTCCAGTATCTCTAAACAGCTAATATTCATATTGTACACATTTTTAAATTGTCTCTAATGAGAAAGATAGTCTTATACATGCTATTTTATCAAATCCAGAAGCAAGAGTCCTGGTTTCTTTAGTTTATTGAACTTTTATTATCTTTCTAATAATGTTTATGGCTATTCTCTTGTTGAGTTTTTCTTTCATATGAAAATATATCTCTTTGTGTGAATCTTAGTAATTAACTTTTTCCGTGAAATTATCAACAATATTCTCTGAACACTTATATCCTCTATCATATATATAGTTTTATACCTGGCTCATTTCTAATATTGAAAAACTTTGCTTTATCAGGTTTTAAAAGTTTTATTTTAAAGGACTTTTTTTTGGTGTGTGTGTGTATGAAGGAGTGCTAGCTCCTGGATGAGAATATTTTGTGTCTTTGATGAGAGCAGGTCAAGTCTTTTTTTTTTTCATTTTTAATTACTATGGGCACATAATAGTTGTGTATCTTTATAGGGCACAGGTGATGTTTTGATACAGACATATAATGCACATTAATCAAATCAGGATAACTGGCTTATTCATCACATCAAGCACTTATCATTTTTCTTTGTGTTAGGAACGTTCCAGTTCCACTCTTTTAGTTATTTTAAAGTATACCATAATTTATTGGTGATTACAGTCACTGTTGTTTTATCAAATATTGTTCATTCTCTCTAGCTATATTTCTGTACCCAATTTATCCCCTCTCCCTGCTACCTTTCCCAGCCTCTGGTAACCATCATTCTGCTCTCTGTCTCCATGAGATCAACTGTTTTTAATATTTAGCTCCCGCGTATGAATGAGAACATGCGAGATTTGTCTCTCTGTGCTTGGCTTCTTTCACTTAACATAATGTTCTCCAGTTCCATCCATGCTGTTGCAAATGGCAGGATTTCATTCTTTTTGTGGCTATATAATATTCCATTGGGTATATGTACCAAAATTTCTTTATCTGTTCATCTGTTGATGGGAACTTAGGTTGATTCCAAATGTTGGATGTTGTGAATAACGCTGCAATAAACATGAGAGTGCAGATATCTTTTTAATGTACTGATTTCCTCTCCTTTTGATATATACCCAGCAATGGGATTGCTGGGTCATATGGTAGTTCTATTTTAAGGTTTTTCAGGAACCTATATACTGTTTTTCATAGCGGTCGCACTAACTTACATTCCTACCAACAGTGTATGAGTGTTCCCCTTTCTCCACATCCTTGCCAGCATTTTCTATTGCCTATCTTTTTGATAAAAACCATTTTAACTGGGTGAGGTGATATCTCATTGTAGTTTATTTTTTTAATTTAATTTAGTTTTTCCAATTTCAAAAGATTAAGGATGTACAAATGTTTTTGATTACATGGGTCACTTTTGTAATACTTGAATCACAGCTATAAATGTGCTCATTACCCAAACATTGTTCATTATACCTGCTAGGTAGGTTTTTGCCCCCCAGTCCCTCCCCCCTGCTTGATTTCCACTGAGTATTCTTCCCTCCATGTACATGTGTGCTCATTGGTTAGTTACAATTTAATAGCAAGTACATGTGGTGTTTGCTTTTCAATTCTGTATCTTTTTTTAATTTCAGAATATTGCAGAGGTACAAATGTTTTGGTTACATGGATTGCTTTTGTACTGCCTGAGACAGAGTTATAAGTATGCCCATCAACTGGATAGTGTATATTGTACCAATTAGGTATGATTTCACCAATCCCTTCCACCCCTCTCTCACCTGCTTGATTTCCAGTGAGTTTTACTTCCATTTGTGCACATGAGTGCTGTTTGATTAGTTCCAATTTAATAGTGAGTATATGTGGTGTTTGTTTCTCTGTTTTTGTGAACTTCACTTAGAAGAATGGTCTTTAGTACCATCCAGATTGTTACAAAAGGTATTAATTCATTCTTTTATGGCCGAGTGGTACTCCATGGTATACATATACCACATTTTATTAATCCACTCATTAATTGATGGACACTTGGATTGATTCCACATCTTCACAATTGTAAACTGTGCAGCAATAAACATTCAAGTACAAGTGTCTTTTTGACAAAATGACTTTTTTTTTTCCTTTGGGTAAATATCCAGTAGTGGGATTGCTGGATCAAATGGTAGGTCTACTTTTAGTTCTTTGAGAAATCTCCATACTGTTTTCCAGAGAGGTTGTACTAGTTTGCAATCCCACCAAAAGTGTATAAGTGTTCCTTTCTCTCCACATCCATGTCAGCATCTATTGTTTGGGGACTTTTTAATAAAAGCCAGTCTCACTGCGGTTAGGTGATATCTCGTTTTGGTTTTAATTTGCGTTTCCCTGATGATGAGAGACGTTGAACATTTTTTCATATGCTTATAGCCATTTGTCTATCACCTTTTGAAAAGCTTCTGTTCATGTCTTTTGCTCACTTTTTAATGGGGTTGTTTGATTTTTTTCTTGCTGATTTGCTTGAGTCCTTTGTAGATTCTGGTTATTAGCCCTTTATCATATGTATAGCATGCAAAAATTTTTCTCCCATTCTGTAGGTTGTCTATTTGCTATGTTGATCGCTATTGTTGATTGCAGAAGCTTTTTAATTTAATCAAGTCCCATTTATTTATTTTTGTTGTTGCTATGATTGCCATTGGGGTCTTCTTCATAAATTTTTTGCCTAGGCTGATATGTAGAAGAACATTTTTTCTTCAATTCTTATGGTTTTATATCTTAGGTTTAAATCTGTTATCCATGTTGAATTAATTTTAGTGAGTGGTGAGATATATGGATCCTGTTTCAATCTTCTCCATGTGGCTATCCAATTTCCCCAACACCATTTATCGAATAGGTTCTTTGGAAAATTTTATTATTCATGTGCCTGGTATCCTGTATCTTTCCTTGTGCCTCTTATTTTTTTTTTATGAAGATGAAATTGATATAGAAAAGAGGCAAGGGAACAGGAGAAGAGAGAGAGGGGAAGAGAGAGTGAAAGAGTAGATTTAGTTCTGTAGTTTTCTTGATGCTTTGGTGTTTTGGAGACTCAAGGAGAATCAGCTGAGTAATAGGCTTGGGTCTCTATGATTGCTGAATTGACATTTAGTATTTCTGGGTTCCCTGAAGAGCTTTATTTTGTTGAGACCCATGAACCTTCTCCAGTAAGTGATGAACCTAAACATTTTTTGGCTTATTTTGGTATTCTTGTAAAGGGTTTCATATTATTTTGACCCAAGTATAATAGATATGTAGGTGATCTGCATTGGTTAACCAAATAGGTTTCCATCTTTGTGTATAGTAAAGGGCTGCAGTTTAAACCTGGAGAGATCTGAGAGCAGGATATTTACCTCCAGTTCTTCAGCAGAGAGATAACGGCTTGTCATGTCTATGCAGAGTCAAATCACTCTGCCTTCAACCACTTGCTTCTGTAGTGCAGCTGGTGAAATCCCAGTAACCTGACTTATATGAGTAATAAAAGAACACAAATACATTAGCAGGCAAAGAAAAAACTGCAACCCACTTAAGAGTACTCAGGAACCTGAGGGAGAAAGGAAAAACTGAACATACAAGAGAAGTGGCTTCCACTGACAGTGGAATAGAAATATCAGAACTTTAACAGCAATGATTACCAATATAAGAAAAATTCTAGAGGTACTAAAGAGTACACATACATAAAATAAGTGTTTTTGTCACTAAAATAAACATGTTCTTTTACATAAAAATATCAATCAGAGACATGTTCATTTGTCCCTAGGTAATCACTCAAATCTATTTAAAGTATTTCCTAAGCAACTACGTGGCTACAACTGTGTGAAGCACTATTCACCAAAAAATTCTGTTCTCCTTTGGGTAGATACTCAACAGTGGGATTGCAAGATCAAATGGCAAGTCTACTTTTAGGTCTTTGAGGAATTTCCATACTGTTTTCCATATAGGTTGTAACAATTTATATTCTCACTGACAGTGTATAAGCTTTCTGTTTTACCACAACTGTACCAACATATATTGTTTTTTGACTTTTTAATAAGACCCATTCTGACAGGGGGAAGGTGGTATTTCATTGTGTTTTTAATTTGCATTTCCCTGATAATTAGTGATGTTGAGCATTTTTCATATGCTCTTTTGTAAACATCTATTCATGTCTTTTGCTTACTTTTTAATGGGGTTGTTTGTTTTGTTCTTGCTGATTTGTTTATTTGTAGATTTTGGACATTAGTCCTTTGTCGGATGTATAGTTTGTGAATATTTTCTCCCATTCTGTAGGTTGTCTTTCGTCTCTGTTGATTATTTCTTTGCTGTGCAGAAGTTTTTAGTTTAAGTCCTATTTATTTTTGTTTTTGTTTTATTTCCTTTTCGGGTCTTAGTCATGTATCAAAAAGATGCCTGCACTCACGTTTACTGCAGCACAATACTCAATTGCAAAGATACTGAACCAAGTGCCCATCAACTGATGAGTAGATAAATAAAATGTGGTACATACACACACACACAAACACACACACACACACCATGGAATACTATTGAGTCATAAAAAAGAATGAAGTACTGTTTTTTGCAGCAACTTGGGTGGAACTGGAGGCCATTATCCTAAGTGAAGTATCTCAGAAACAGAAAAACAAATATCACATGTTTTCACTCATAAGTGGGAGCTCAATGATGGGCATATATGGTCATACGGAGTGGTATAATGGACATTGGAGATTCTGAAGGGGAAGGGTGGTAGGGATGAAAAATTACCTGTTGGGTACACTGTACATTATTTGGGTGACAGGTACACTAAAAGCCCTAATTTCACCACTATATAATTCATCCATGTAACAAAAATCCACTTGTACCCCCTAAATCTATGGAAATTACAAAAAAAGAAAGTAAAATAAAATTACGAGAGTTAAAAAAAAAACTTCTGTTCTCTTGGTTTAGTCTTATCAGAGCAGATGTAAATTTTGACTATATTCTAATAAAGCTTTATATATATTGTTACTGTCTTCTCAACACAGTTCTTCATCTTTTTGAATAAGAGAATATTAGGTGATCAGTGTATTTGCCACATTTAACCTATGATTTTAGTGAGGTCAGAAGAAGAATGCTCAAAAGGAGAACCAATTGTCTTCACAGACATAGGCTATGTATGGATAATACCAAACAACCTTTAAATATTATGTATATATGTTTCCTTTGTGTTGTTTTTAAAGTCAGTGAAATGATTGTTTGACAGATAGCAAATAGAAAAACGTAATCAGTTGATTCAATTATTTCACCTGGTATTTGTCATATTCATGTATTACTCTATTTAAGGGCAAAGTTTTATCTATTTTGCAACATAATTGAGATAAAACACCTTATTGCTTAAAACCAGAACAAACCAGGTGTGTGCCTATATTGATAATATTCCCTATAAATTTGATAAGCTTGGTTTTACTTTTCTTCCTTAGATTCTGCCTTTTGTTCTACTACTGAGTGTTTGGATAAATAGCATATGGAAAAATACACTTCAAACATGTGTTTTTTAGATAGGTTCCCCTCATTCCCCATAAAGAAATAGCAGCATTATTATTGAATATACTAAGGTAACTATATTAAGATATATTTGTGTGCTATGTGATAATATTTTTGACTTAAACCATCTGCTGTACATTCCATTTACTTTTTTTACTTTATTCAAAAGTATTTTAAGATATTTTAAGCAGAAATGTGCCCTGTTCACAACCTTTTCTTATGTTTTCTGCATATATCTGTTGGCATGTTTTTCCTTTTCAATTTTTACACACAAAAATGTAAGTGTACATTGATTTGTGCTTACCATCTTCCAAGACATTGCTGAGTCATGTGCTTTTAGAAATCATACCTTACTCTTTTATTTGGTTCTCTTTAATTAAAAAACTATTAATAGAGTGCCAGCTATGGGCCAGTCACTGTCCCAGAGGATCAAAAAGACACATAGTTTCCACTTTCATGGGGCTTATATTCCATCATGGGAGGGCACTTAGTGTAAATCTAAACACAATGTTATTTAATTACATTTATAAATGCTAAAAAACTATGGTGTGCTAAGAAATCAAACATTTAGTGCAATATCGCTATAAGCAAAGAAGTATGCTAGGCTGTGGGGAATTCAAAGCTAAGTATGATGCAGTTCCAAGTATTAAGGACTTCAGAGTCTAATGTGGAAGACAGACGAGTAACATGCAATTACAAATAGATGCGATGAGTGCTCTAACATTGTCCTCTGGGGACACATAGGAGGACCACCTGTCCAGTCTTGGAAATTCAAATAAGGCTTCTTAGAGAAGGAGGCATAAAAGCTGAGTGTCCCAAAAGAGTAATATTTGTAATACAGTCCATGTGGATGCGAAAGGGAGTGGTGAATATTATTCTGGGGACTACACACTAGGCAGTGGAGCAAGAGGCCAGAATCGGTAACCAAACA
>NW_012148730.1:6682921-6688318 GCF_000956105.1 Propithecus coquereli
ATCCTTAGATGTATCATAAATATTTCCTTTGTCGGCTGAGATTCTCTTGTGGAACTTATAACATGACAACATTTTATTTGCATTTGTGTCTTTACCATTGTATAATATACTTAGAGAAAGGCAAGGTGTCATATTTCTGCTGAATCTACTGTAATACTTAACCATATTCCTTGATAATACTACTTAAATGTTTGTTGAAAGAATAAATGAAGATCATGCATCAATTTTCAATTGTGTGTTCTAATCAATATTGTAAAATACTGACAAACATTCATGTTTCTTCTTATATCTGTATACATAGTAACTATAAAATTACAAATTAATTTTGGCATGAAAATATGATTGACTCCTCTTCTCCTCCCTATTGTCATGTTGGCTAACTCCTACTTATCCTTCAGATTTCATTCTAAATGTCTGTTTATCATTGAAGCTCTTCTCTGGATCCCTAGGGCAAGTCTTCTTTGTCTGCCCTCATTACAGTCTATTTCTCCTTTGTTGCACATATCATCACTATAATAAAATAATTAAAGCATATTTATTTGCTTCATGTCTCCCTTACCTGCAAGACCACATACTCCCTTAGGAGTCTGTCTTGTGTTGTGTATACCAGAGCTCTGGTGTAGCACTGTATACTGAGTACCTAGAATAATGTCTTATATAAGTGCTAAATAAATGTGAATTGACTGAATGCATGAATACAGTGTCCACGTCTGTGTGGTTCTCCTTTTGTATGTGATAGTTGTAATTTCTTTAATATATAATGTTTGTCTAATTTTCAGATAGATTTGATGAAGGGATAATTAAAACTATGATGCTATAGACATGTGTCACATTTGGGGTTCCTTGAGAACTAGATTCTGAAATGGACAATTATTAGCATGAAGTTTGTTGGGTTGGGCTTTCTCAATCAACACTTGCGACTGAGTAAAGGAAGAAAGGGCACAGAGAGAATTTAAGCTGTAGAGAAGTCACAATGGAGGTCTCAGCTCATCCAAAAGTTCTGGAGCTGGGATAGCTTTCCAGATTTGTCTTGAATTGTGACAAGGAGATCAGACCTTTGTACTCCCGCATCATCAATCATTGGATGTGGACTGTACCCCACAAAGGTTTGTTGAACTTCAATGAGATGTCCCTCTTAAGTTGAGGGTAGTTGAGGGTAAATACTAGCAGGGAGCACTCAGCTATGATCTTTCAGCTGTCAACAGTCTCAGAGAATGGGGGCATCAGTCTCAAATGGGGGTGGTGGTGGTGGTAATCTGAGTAGTGCAACACAATGCCCACTACGGTTCACCCTTTGTGCCACATGGATCTATTTGCTTGTTTTAAGTTGTGGAAGCAGCTCCTTTTGGATTCTAGGGCCTCTTTTTCTTTGTGAAAATAACAAGATGAAGATTAGCTAGGCAAGCTACAGCCTTCACCACAGCAGCTGGTGTTGAAGCCACAACATATGTTCCTCTTCCTCCTTTTCTATATGTTTTAGATATCTCTCATCTAGCACCTCTGCTGGTGTAGATGACTTCCTCATGTGATGATCTAAACCTTCACTCAGGAGGGGTCTGAACTTCTACTCACCATGTCTTTCTGAGACTATGACTGTTCTATTTGATCATTCACCTTTAAAATTGGGCAACATAATTCTAAAAGATAACCAGTGGGGCCATATCAGTAAAAACATATTATTCCCTGCCCCTATTGAGAATGATATTCCTACTCCTTTCTTAATAATCAAGATCATTTACCCTGCCATGATGGTAACTCCTTTCTTTGCCTGATAGTCTCTTGGAAGAGCCCAAGGTATATGGGTAGCAACCATAGCTTGAGATTTAAATGGAAATTTTGCTCAATCTTTTGATAGAAGCATTATCATCTGTGAGCCAAGGACCCTTAAATCTGCAGAACTCAAAGCTGACATTTAGGGAGACACATATTCTACAAATTGATCACTGAGAGTGTCGGTAAACACTATAAAAAAGACATCTGCGCTCGAATGTTTATAGCAGCACAATTCACAATTGCAAAGATGTGGAAACAACCCAAGTGTCCATCAATACATGAGTGGATTAATAAAATGTGGTATATGTATACCATGGAGTACTATTCAGCTATAAGAAACAATGGTGATATAGCACCTCTTGTATTTTCCTGGATAGAGCTGGAACCCATTCTACTGAGTGAAGTATCCCAAGAATGGAAAAATAAGCCCACATGTACTCACCAGCAAATTGGTTCCACTGATCAACACCTAAGTTCACATATAGGAATAATATTCATCGGGTGTCGGGCAGATGCAAGGGGGGAGGAAGGGATGGGTATATATATGCAAAATGAGTGAGATGTGCACCGTCTGGAGAATGGACACGCTTGAAGCTCTTGACTTCAGGAGGCAGGGGGGAAGGAAGGGCAGCATACGTAACCTAAACATTTGTACCCCCATAATATGCAGAAATAAAAAAATCTTGTCATTTGCAACAACATGGATGGAACCGGAAGACATTATGTTAAGTGAAATAAGCCAGACATAGAAAGACAAATATCGCATGTTCTCACTCATATGTGGGAGCTATAAAAGTGGATCTCATGAAGGTAGAGAGTAGAAGGTTGGTTATCAGAGGCTGGCAAGGTAAAGGGGGAGAGAGGATGAAGAGAAATTAATTAGTAAAAAAACTATAGTCAGATGGAAGGAATAAGTTCTAATATTTGACAGCACAGTAGGGAAATTATAGTTAACAATAATTTATGGTATATTTCAAAATAGCTAGAAGAGAATAAATGTAATGTTCCCTTAAAGAAAAGTTACAAGTTTAAGGTGATGTTATTCCAGTTACCCTGATTTGGTCATTACACATTGCATATATGTATCAAAATATCACATGTTCAACTATGTACCACTATGATATAGCAATAAAAACATTAAAAACTCCTGCTCTTGGAAGGACAATGTCAAGAGAATGAAAAGACAAGCGATACACTGGGTGAAAAAATTTAAAAAAGATACATCTGATAAAGGACTGTTATCCAAAATATACAAAGGACTCTTAAAATTTAACAATAAGAAAATGAGCAACAATAAAAAAATGGGCAAAAAACCTGAACAAACAACTCACTAGAGAAGATATACAGATGGCAAGTAAGCACATGTAAAGATGTTCGACGTCATATGTCCTCAGGGAATTTCACATTAAAACAAAAATGAGATACCACTACACACTATTAGAATGGTCAAAATCCAAAACACTGACAACACCAAAAACTGGTGAGGATGTGGAGCAACAGGAATTTCTCACTCATTGCTGGTGGGAATGCAAGATGGTACCGTCACTTTGGAAGCAGCTTTATTCCTATTTGCCAAAACTTAGAAGCAACCAAGATGTCCTTCAGCAGGTAAATAAATGAACTGTGGTACATCCAGATAATGGAAATGAGCTGTCAAGTCATGAAAAGACATGGAGGAAACTTGAATGCATATTACTAAGTGAAAGAAGCCAATATGAAAGGGATACATATTGTATGATTCCAACTATATAATATTATGGAAAGGCCAAACAATGGAGACAGTAAAAAGATTAGTGGTTTCCAGGGGTTAGGGAGAAGGGAGAGATGACTAGGGAGAGCACAGGGGAATTTTAGGACAGTGAGACTATTCTGTATGATGCTACAATGGTGGGAGAGGTTGTGCATGCGTGGGAACAGGGGTACATGCAGACTATATTTTTCTGCGAATCTAAAACTACTGTAAAAAATAAAGTTTACCAATTTAAAAAAAAACAAAAAAAATAGCACGTGAGAATAAGAAAAAACTATTAGGAAAATTTTAATATCATAAAATTTTAAGCTAGGACAATTTAAAATGCCTTGGTGATTCTTTTTATTAAATTCTTTATTTGGATATACAGCCACAGGCCCCATAATGACATTTTGGTTAATGATGGACCACATATACAGATGGTGGTCCCATAAGATTAAAATACCATATTTTCACAATATCCTTTCTATGCTTAGATATGTTTAGGTACACAAATACTTACCATTTTGAAACACGGACTTTGGTGGGGGCGGAACCAAGGGCAACACACGTAACCTAAACATCTGTACACCCATAATTTGCTGAAATAAAAAAAACAAAAAACAAATACTTACCATTGTGTTACAACTGCCTATGGTATTCAGTACAGTAACACATCATATGGGTTTGCAGCTTAGGAGAAATGGGCTAATAACATGTAGACTATGTGTGTAGTAGATGGTACCATTCAGGTTTAAGTATACTCCATGATGTTTGCACAATGACAAAATCATCTAGCAACACATTTCTCAGAACATATCCTCATTTTAAAATGATACATGACTGTATACTCAGAAGTGGGATTTCTGGATCATATGGTAGTTCTGGATTTCATTGTTTTGGAATTTCCACGCTTTTTCCATATGGCTGTACCAATTTACATTCCCATGAACAGTGTCCAAGAGTTCCCTTTCCTCCACAGCCTCACCAACACTTGTTATATTTCCTATTTCTGACAATAGACATTTTAATAGGTGTGAGGTCATATCTCATTGTGATTCTCTGATAATTAGTGATGTCTAGTACCTTCTATATGCCTGTAGCCCATTTGTATGTCTTCTTTGGAGAAATGTCTATTGAGGTCCTTTGCTCATTTTTAAATCAGGTTATCTGGTTTTGTTGCTATTAAGTTTCCCTTATCAGTTAGATATATGGAGTGCAAATATTTTCTCCCATTCTGTAGGATGCTTTTTCACTCTGTTGATTGTTTCCATTGCCGTGCAGAAGCTTTTTAGTTTCATCCAATACCATTTGTCTTGTTTTGCATTTGTTACCTGTGCTTTTTAGGGTCATATCAAAAAAATTATTGTCCACAGCAATGTCAAGAAGATTCTTCCTAATGTTTTCTCTAGTAGTTTTATAGTTTTAAATCTTGCATTGAAGTCTTTAATCCATTTTGAGTCTATTTTTTGTATATGGTATGAGATAAAGGTTTAATTTTATTGTCTGCATGTGGAAATCCAGTTTTACCAACACCATTTACTGAAGAGACTATCCTTTCCCTGTTGTGTGTTCTTGGCACCCTTGTCAAAGATCACATTACTGTATTTCTGTGGATTATTTCTGGACTCCTATTCTGTTCCAATGGTCTATATAGCTACTAGTATTTTCAGGCCAGTACTATATTGTTTCGATTACTGTAAATTTGTAATATATTTTGAAATCAGGAAGCGTGGTGCCCTCAGATTTCTTCTTTAAGATTTTTTCAGCTATTTGGGATCTTTTGTGGTTGTATATGAATTATAAGATAGTTTTTTTTTCTTTTTCTGTGAAAAATGACATTGGAATTTTTATAATGACTGCATTGAATCTGTAGCTCACTTTGGGTAGTACAG
>NW_012148730.1:6689543-6690661 GCF_000956105.1 Propithecus coquereli
ATGAGTACTATAAAAATCTCTAAGCACACAAGTTAGAAAACCTAGAGAAAATGGATAAATTTCTGGAAACACACAACCTCCCAGTGAAGAATTAGAAATCCTGAACAGACTAATAACTAGGATTGAGATTGAGACAATAATAAAAAATCTTCCAACAAAAAAAGCCCCAGACCAGACAGATTCACAGCCAAATTCTACATACTTACAAAGGAGGACAGGCACCTATCCTGCAGAAATTATTCCATAATATTGAGAAAAAGGGAATCCTCCCTAACTCATTTTATGAAGTCAGTATCACCTTGATACCAAAACCAAGAAAGGACACACACACACACAAAAAAAAGCAAAAAATAAAAGAAAGAAAGAAAAAAATACAGACCAATATCCCTTGTGAACATTGATGCAAGAATCCTTAACAAGATTCTAGCAAACTAAATTCAGCAGCACATCAAAAAGATAATTAATCCACCATGATCAAGTGGGTCGCATCCCAGAGATGCAAGGATGGTTCAAAATATGCAAATCAATAAATGCGATTCACCAAATAAACAGAAGCAAAAAAAAAAAGGCTATATGATCATCTCAATATATACAGAAAAAGCACTTAAGGAAATCTAGCACCCTTTCATGATGAAAACCCTCAAAAAACTAGGCATAATAGGAACATACTTCAAATTTATGGAAGCCATATACAACATATACTTAATGGGAAAGAGTTGAAAGCATTCTCCCTAAGAACTGGAACAAGACAAGCATTCCCACTGGCACCACTTCTATTCAACATGGTACTGGAAGTCCTAGCCAGAGCAATCAGGCAAGAGAAAGAAATAAAGAGCATCCAAATCACGAAAGAAGAGGTCAAACTATCCCTGTTTGCTGATGACATAATCTTGTATCTAGGAAACCCTAAACATTCCATCAAAAGACTCCTAGAATTAATAAACAAATTCAGAAAAATTTCAGGTTACAAAATTAGTGTACACAAATCAGTAGCATTTCTATATACTAAGAGTCAAGCTGATAGTCAAATCATGGACTCAATACTACTTACTATAGCTATCAAGAAAATAAAATACTTGGTAATATATTTAACCAGGGAAGTGAAAGATCTCTACAAG
>NW_012148730.1:6690711-6694264 GCF_000956105.1 Propithecus coquereli
ATACAATTTAAAACTTAAATGTATCATGGTCATTGTTCATGTACTCATGCTGAAGTCATTTATATTGGACACTTTTTATAGATATAAGAAAATTTTTCCTCAAAGGTTAAATGAAATATCACTATGTTTAAAAATATTTTCATTTTAGTGAGCTATAAACTTAAATCACTAGAGAATTAGAAATGATAAAATACTTTGTTTTGGTTCTATATGGCAACTCCCTGGGGCTTTGAAATATCTAAATAAAGTTCATTTATGCAGTACCTCTTAAAGTTAATGCATAGTTTAGTAGCTCTCAGTGATCTTTAATATGCAATTATTTTAGCTTATGTGCTTAGCAATTTAATATTCTAATATGTGGTGAGGACATTTTAGAGCTAGAAAGTTTCATGAAGACATATATGCAACAGTAATATAGTGGTATCTATTCTTTACTATTTTTGGTTGTGCTTTTTGAAATCTGTGGTTTGGGATTGATTTTAAAGTTTTGTACATTATGCACTTATTTTTTCACATTGCAGGCCTTTTTAAAATAGCAAAAAACATGTGCTGTCATTTTCTTTTTGTTTGTTTTGGCAAAATATGTAGCATTTAACATATCAGTTAGCTTGTTTCTTTCATCCCTTGCCTTTATTTATCTTTTCCAGTGATTTTGAATATGGAAAATGGGCCAAGAACCTTGCTCTTGTGAGTATTACAACTTGAATAATAACAATGGATAATGCAGTGATGCCAGAAGCAACAAATGAGGATTAGAAAAATATGCAAAGAAAGTCAACTACGTTTTAGGTCAGAATCCAGTATTTAATAGATATGTGACCATGGATAGATTATCTAACCTTCCTGAATCTTTAACTATAAAATAAAAATGAGTATACCTTTCTTGCTTAACTCACAGGGTTTTTATAAGAATTAAATGTGTCAAAATAAGTGAAGGATTAATATACTGTTTAAGACAATGAAAATGAGAAATGCCACTTGACATACAAACTTATAGAAAAAGGAACACTCTAATTTATATAAGGCTTTGAAAATAAGTAAATTACTTGTCTTACTAAGCATTTTTAATGCTTTATTGATTGCTAGTCACTGTGCAGGAATCAGACACAGCCCTTCTCTGAAGGAGATCACAGGCTTTCAACGCAATGGAGGCATTCAACTAAACAGAAAATAATAAAACAGTATGAAATCCCTTGAGTTAGAGGCCCCTCCCCAGTGGCATGATATTGTTTGCATATATCTATCTCTGACCTAATCTTTCAGGACTATAAGAAGAAGAGGAGTTTATAACAAAAGAAGAATAGTAGTTGTTGGAGAAATATGAAAAGAATTAGGTGAGTTTAGGTCTCACAGAAATCCAGGAATAATAACAATTAATAAAGAAATCAATGTGAAGTACAGGAGAAAGTACCATAAGGATAGATACTAGAAAATGCCTATTGGATTTGGCAATTAGGGGGTTATTGGTTAGTTAATCTAGACCAGTTTGAAAAAAATGGTGAAAGCAGAAACAAAATTACAGTAGACCAGGAAGCCAGGAAAGTGTAAGTAAGTATAGGAATTGTGTGTACATTATTCATTCAAAAAGCTTAGCTGTGAAGGGCAATCAAGGTTGGGTAGTGGCCTGAGAGGAGGAAAAAGAACAAGGGATGCCAATCCTTTGACATTTATTTAAGGCAATTTTTAATGGTAGATGGCTAGATCTTGGACAGAAGTGGAGAAACCTTCTTCGAGTCTGGAAGAAATGTATATTAATTGATATGTTTAATATGGGTAAATTTGTAGACAGAGAGCAGGGGCTTGAGGAAATCATGACTTAACACCTCATTCTTCTTAGTGAAATAAAAATAAGTCTTCTGTTCTTAGAGTCAGCATAGACATTGAAGAGAATATTATATATTTGAAATTTTCTCTGAGAGGAATGAGTAAAAGTGAAAAAGTATAGGAAGGAAAACATGGATAGGTAAAGTAGTATTTGTCATAATTAAACATTTACAATTTGTGGTTAGAAAGTCAATATTCAAACCCGACATTTGTCACTTATGAGCTATCTGACCTCTCTGTGACTCAATTCCTTCACCTGTAAAAAGGGGTAATAATAGTACCTATCCCATAGGTAGGGTTTGGATTTCTATGAGGATTAAATAAGATAATGTATATAAAGTACTTAGGTCAGTGTCTGCCACATAGCGAGCCCTCAGTAAATACAATGTAAACTGGGAAAAAAATAAAGAGATCAAGGAAGCATAAGGCTAAAATTCATGTGTAAATGGAATGAATGCATGGAGGCTATGGAAGGATAGGAGGTTATGGTTAGTGAGTGGACTATTAAGATTTAAGATTAGTTTTGGCTAAATGGAATTTTTAAGTATTGGTCATTGGAGGTATGTTGCTCAAGTAGAATGGAGGAGAAATTTACTGGTGTTGTGAAGATCCAGGCACTTCGAAGTTGGGCTGTTGCAGGAGCATTCTAAATGGATTTTGAAATCTATTAAGATTGTGGCAAGAGCTGAGTTACAGAGGAAGACATTGAGTCAATAATAAAAATATTCAATGAATAACAGTTGGGAGGGAAACTTCTAAAAGCATTTTTTGGTCTATGCCCTCTGTAAACTTTTTGCTAAGAGAAGCTTGTGCCTCTTCTTCAGAATATCTCTTCTCTTCTTTATGAAGTTGATTAGCCAGCAAGTAGAAGTGTTTTAGAACAAGAAAGTGTTAGTAAAGTGGGAAAGAATAATTTGATCCTTCATTAAATATGTGCTATGGTCTGAATGTTTGCATCCCCTCAAAATTCCTATGTTGAAATCCTAATCCCTGAGGTGATGGTTTAGGAGCTGGGGTCTTAGGAAGACGAGTAGGTCATGGGGACAGAGCTCTCATGAATAGGATTAGTGTCCTTATAAAAGAGGTGACAGAATGCTAGCTTGCCCCTACCATCATGTGTAGACACAGTGAAAAGGCATTGTCTTTTAACCAAAACAATAGGTTCTCAACAGACTTGGAGTCTGCCTGCATCTTGATCTTGGACTTCCTAGCCTCCAAAACTGTGAGAAATAAATTTCTGTTGCTCACAAGCTACGCATTTTATAATATTTTGTTATAGCAGCCTGAATGGACTAAGTATGTGAATTTCTGTACTTTATCCACAGTTAATAAAACTAGTTTCAATTTGGCTATAGAAATCATAAATGAGAAGGTCATTCTTCTCATGAAAGCTTATCTTGTACTTCAAACACTTAAGTAAATAAGGCACATAGTATTTCAGGACATGTATAAGTCTCTAAAGTTGCATTTAAATTTTTTTTCATTTTTAACTTCTTCATATTCTGGATATTCAGAAAAAATAGGATACTTTTTTGTTAGTTTCTATATATGTTATCAAATAGGGATTAGTACAAAATCGTCACAAAATGCACTCACGTTTTAGTAATTAGATCCTCTTTTATTACACATTTAATGATAAAATTTCATTAGAAAGTTAGGAAAATTATCATCAATTTTACATGTCTGTTTTTTGGATATAATCCCATTCAAGGACAAAACATGTTGTCAT
>NW_012148730.1:6694604-6696974 GCF_000956105.1 Propithecus coquereli
TTAATCAGGCACTGGAGGGCAGATTAGCTAAGCATCTGACATGGAGAACTCATCTCTCATTCAAATATGAGGATATCTTTGGAGGCCATGGCTGATACCACAGAGATAAGGCAGAAAGATTGAGTTAAACCTGAGAAAACTTTAGAAATTCCACTCTAGCTCTTGAGATTCCATTATGGTCATTATGGGGCTTATCTAAAGGCCCCAATAATCATATGTGTCTGGGATCACTTCTTGGCCTTTTGGCTAAGATAAAGTGCATATATTCCTGCAGTGTTTGGATTTTCTTTGATAATTGTTGTAGTGTGGACAGAAGTCTTACTTTCATGATGAGTCTATGCATTCTAGAGCACCCTATACTGTAGGAAAAAGGGTGTCAGTATCTTTACAGGTGCTGGGCATAATTCAGTAGCAAATATCAGGTGTAATAATGAATAAACACCTGAGGCAGTAACTTTAAGAAGCACATTTTAATGACTTTCTATACTTCAGTACTGTGTTTTTCTCCAGTGCTTACAGAAATTGTATTGACCATGACACATCTATTAAAAATATAAACAAATTTTTCACCCACTTAGCCATCTGTGTTTGTTCTAAATGAGAATAACTGATTTTAACTCTCTGTGAAAAACAAATTGATTTTTTTAATATGAATCAATGGTTTAAGAGCCTGATCTTCAGATTACATTTATTTTAGCACCCATAATTTCTCCTCTGGATCCTATATTCAAACTATACTTAGCATTGAAAAGTAACCTTTATTCTCTGAATGATATCCAGTTTTCTTAACAATATACCTTGACACTGGAAGATTTAACACTTATTGTTTTGATTAGCTTAAAGATCTATAGCAAGTAGTGATTTGTAATTTCACTGAATCACTAATTTGAATCATATGTGTTTTAAAGTTGGGCTGAATAAACCTAGCAGGTAGCTCAGTACTTATATATCTGAAAAAAGCAAAACAACAACAATAAAAACCAGCTCTTGACATCCAAAAGTTGGCCCAGTACTATTATCTAGGCTTTGGTGTGACTGAAAGCATTTTTGCTACTCATAAAAAGGTCGTGGTGTTCTCTAATTGAATATAAAAAATTTCACAGAACATCATTATCATCATTAGATACTGTTACTTTGTGACCATGATGAAGCAAGATAAAAACAAGACCACTCAATCATTATGTCAAAGCCCAGACAAAAATATAAATTGGTTTTGGAGGGGCAAGATGGCAAACGAGAAGCAGCCCACACATGCTGCTCTTAAGGAGAAGATTAAAAATTCTAAGTAGATGCCCACCTACGGATGGACCTTCTTGGAGAGAGCACTGTGAATTATCAGAGAAGTGACAGGAGACACTCAGAGTGAAGGAAATGGGTACAGGGAGATCCACTCACCAAGATCAGAATGTACCTGAGGGAGACACGATACATGGGGAAGGGATAGAGGAGTTAACTTCAGGGCCCCATGCTGTCTACATAAACACAGCCACTTGAGCTGTGTGTGTCAGGGGGACCACCACCGATAGCCTCCATTCTGATCAGGGACTGCTTGGAGACTGAATGATAAAGTTGTACTGAAGAGAAGGCTTAACAGGGACTCACTAGTTCCTGGGTTGCCACAGCTGATGTCACTCTGAGCTCTCTGATCCGAAGCTCTCAGTCTAAACAGGGAATGGCTTCCCTTCAATCGCCCTCACATCTTACCTTGTTGGGCTGGGGAGGAAGCAGGGAGAGTAGATGCTTTCACAGGCCTGTGACTGGGAGCCAAGCACTACCCCCACCAGGGAATTTGAACAGAGTGGGTCCAACAAAACTCAAGAGGTCCCACAGTAGCAGCCCCAGTGGGACCTATGTGAGGAAAGAGCCCCAGCCATCCAGCAGCTCAGCTCACACAGCCCCACCCACTGACCAATGGAACAAGTCCCCCAACCCCATGAGCCACTGCACCAAGGTCTATTGTCCTGCAGACCCACACTCTGCATGAAGGGCCATGGCCCCATAGACCTGTGTGGCAGACCACACCCTCTAGCCCTGTATGCTGACCAGTGGGCCACACCCTCACAGACTGCAACACCATGTAGCAGACCATGCTCCTTGTTTTTGTGAGCTTGTCAGCAGGCCATGAGCCCATGGATCAATTTTCCAAAACTGATCATATCCTAGGCCACAAAGCAAATCTCAGCAAATTTAGAAAAATCAAAATCATACTACATATCTTCTCAGATCACAATGGAATAAAACTAGAAGTCAACTCCAAGAGAAAATCTCAAATCCACACAAAGTCATGGAAATTAAACAACCTACTGCTGAATGATCCTTGAGTCAGTGATGAAATTAAGATGGAAATCAAAAGATTCTTTGAACTGAATG
>NW_012148730.1:6698504-6701187 GCF_000956105.1 Propithecus coquereli
ATTCCATGCTCATGGATTGGTAGACTCAACATCATCAAAATGTTTATTCTTCCCAAAGTGATTTATAGATTCAATGCAATTCCCATCAAAATACCAACACCTTACTTCACATATCTAGAAAAAATAATCCTAAACTTCATTTGGAACTGAAAAAGAGCCCAAATAGCCAAAGGAATATTAAGTAAAAAGAACAAACCTGGAGGCATCACATAGGCTGACTTCAAATTATACTACAAGGGTATAGTAACCAAAACAGCATGGTACTGATAGAAAAGTAGAGACATAGACTAATGGAACAGAATAGAAAACCCAGAAATAAAACCATATAGCTATGACTAACTGACCTTTGACAAAGCAGACAAAAACATACACTGGGGAAATGATACCCTGTTCAATAAATGGTGCTGGAAAAATTGGATAGCCACATGCAGAAGAATGAAACAGGACCCATATCTCTCATCATATAGAAAAATTAATTCAAAATGGATTAAAGACTTAAATTAAGGCATGAAACCATAAAAATTCTAGAAAAAACATAGGAAAAACTATTCTAGACATAAGCCTAGGCAAAGAATTTATGACTAAGACCCCAAAAGCAAATTCAGCAGCAATAAAAAAAATGGGACTAAATTAAGTTAAAAAGCTTCTGCATGACAAAGGAAATAATTAACAGAGTATACAGGCTACCTACATAATGGGAACAAATATTCACAAACTATAGGACTGATAAAGGACGGATTTTCAGAATCTACAAAGAATTCAAACAAAACAGCAAGATAAAACCAAACAATATCATTAAAGTGGGCAAAAGAATAGAATTTTTTCTAAAGAAGACAAATGACCAACAGACATATGAAAAAATGTTCCAAATCACTAATCATCAGGGAAATGTAAATTATAACTACAATGAGATACCATCTTATCCTTGTCAGAATGGTCATTATTAAAAAGTCAAAAAACAACAGATGCTGGCATGGATGCAAATAAAATGGTATGCTTATACGCTCTTGGTGGGCCTGAAAAGTAGTAAAACCACTAACAAAAACAATATTAAGATTCCTCCAAGAGCTAAAATTACACCTAACATGTAATCCGGCAATTTTACTATTGGGTATCTACCCATAGAAAAGAAATCATTTTATCAAGACACCTACACTTGAATGTTTATCACAGCACAATTCATAGTTGCAAAGATATGGAATAATCTAAGTGCCCATCAGTACACAAGTGGCTAAAGAAAAAATGGTGTATATGTACACACACACACACACACACACACACACACACACACACCATGGAGTACTACTCAGACATAAAAAGCAATGAAATAATTTCATTTGCAGCAACTTGGATGGAACTGGAGGCCATTATGCTAAGTGAAGTATCTAAGGAATGGAAAAACAAATACCACATGTTCTTACTAATAAGTGGGAGGTAAACAGTGGGTGTGCATGGGCACAAAAAGATGTAAAGGACATTGGAAACTAAGAAGGGGAGGATTGGGAGGTGAGAGATAAAAAACTTACCTATTGGGTACGATGAACACTGTCCTCACGGTGGGCACAGTAAAAGACCTGACTTCAGCATTATAGAATGTAGCCACATAACAAAAACCTTGTATATTTTGGAATAAAAAATATATAAATTGCCCAAATTATAATATAAAATACAAAATTGCTTCTCTTAGAGTATTAGTTTTCTATTACTGCCATAACAAATTACCACAAATTTAGCAGCTTTATTATCTCATAGTTCCGTGGGTCAGAAGTCCAGGTACAGTGGAGCTAATTTGCATCTTCTGCTTTGGGATTCACAACACTGAAATGGAGATGTTGGCAGAGCTGCATTCACTCCTGGAGGCTCTGGAAGAAGAATCTTCTTCCAATCTCACTCAGGTTTTTGGCACAGCTCAGTTCCTGTCAGTTGTAGGACTGAGGTCCTTCTTTCTTTGCTGACTACCAGCTAGGGGCTGGTCTTTGCATCTAGAGGTTGTTTGCATTCTTTTTTGATGATTTTCATGTGGCCTTCCCTTTAGCAATGGTGAGCAGAGTCATACTTTAAATCTCTCTGACTTTCCCTCTGCTACATCACTTAATCCTCCAGTTGGAGGAGGTTCTCTGCTTTTAAAAAGGTTTCAAGTCATTAGATTGGACTCACCTAGATAATGCAGGCTAAATTACCTACTTAAGGTTCATAACTTTAATTACATCTGCAAAATCCCTTTTGTCATACAGGGTAACATTGGATTAAATGTGGACATCTTTGCCAGATCACTTCGCATAGCACACCTGGCTGAAATGAGTGAGTAATGTTCTATACCAATAACAGCTTCATCTTTGTTCTAGTTTACCATCCCTATAGTTAAAATGAAGACACCTGGTCATAGAATTATTCCTAGTTACTGAGAGCATCCAATCCAGACCACAGCCCCACTTTCTTAAGCACCCAACTCAACCTCATAATACGTAATAGGAGCCTAAATTCTTTAGTCTTTTCTGCATGCTCCTATTGACCATAAGATATAACTATAATATAATAAAAAATATGCACAAACAATCAGTACGATGCCTACCCCCGGGGGAATGGACACACTTGAAGTTTGGACTTGGGGGGGAGGGAGGGTAAGGGCATCATACGTAACCTAATCATCTGTACCCCCATAACATGCTGAAATAAAAAAAAA
>NW_012148730.1:6704392-6707470 GCF_000956105.1 Propithecus coquereli
ACCCTAGAGTTACACTACGTTTTTATTTAATCTAATGTAATCATTTGAAAGAAAAAAAAGAATACTGAAAAGAAATGATGTTCACTCAGGTAACAAAGTCGAGAAAGTCATTTTTGAAATCCCCCCTTTTCAGCTGCAATCATTAAGAAGTAGACAAATTGATTATGCTGTTAGGGGGGAGTAGTGATCCATAACAAAATTTCACATACTCAACTCTCTGATGGCTTTCTGCCAAGCTGTGTTACCTTCAGAAAATTTTGACAGAGCAAACCCTGAGAATGGCATACTGATAGTCATAATATTGCTTAATCAAATTTCAATGGGCTCAACTTATTTCTTTAAATATCAAACTTCTCTCAATTCAAACATACAGGATTCTGGGCAAAAATTGTCTATTTTTGTTATTGTTTTTCTCACCATCCTATTTTGTAGAAATAACTTGAAAAAATATATAATGGCCAATTCAGAGGCTCAAGGTAAACCTATGCTTATTGAAGAATATTTTCCTGAGATGTCTTTCCAATTTAATAATGTGGGGCTTTGCTCAGTGTTCATTTGAAGAAATGATTCTTGGCCAGTGCATTCATTTAAAGAAAAGACTATGCCTCTTGTAGCTATGTAACAGAAACCTTTGAATGTTATGTTTCAATGATACCAAATATCTAGCTATTTTGAAATGTTTTAATTAGCTGAGCATTTCAGATTCATCTCGATATTCAACACTGAACAGACAATCTTATACCCACCTATTAATTCTTCTCTCTTTTATTTTAACTATAGCCAAGTGACAGGAAATTATATCACTATGTGGGTTTTTTGTTTGTTTTGTCATGTTTTTTGAGATGGGGTCTCACTCTGTTGCCCAGGCTGGAGTGCAGTAGTATGATCACAGCTCATTGCAACCTTGAACTCCTGGGCTCAAGTGATAATCCCATCTCAGCCTCCAGAGTAGCTGGGACTACAGGTACATGACACTGCGCCCAGCTTCCTGTGGGTTTTTATGGATGTGTGTTTGGAATTACTGGTGGGATTGGAAATCGAACAGATGTGAGAATAGAAGGGGTGCTAATAAAATGGGGGCATGCTGCTTCAAACCAGATAAAAACAAAAAATTTAAAGTAGTGTTTGAAAATTCTTTTCATGTTAAGTTGGCAGTTTTTCTCTTTGTATTTTACAACTCTCTGAAGCTCATTATCACAGCTTTCCCGGGGAAATTTGTGATTAAAACCCAATGTAAGCTGCACAGATCCCCTAACTCCTTCACAATGGCCTAGTTCTACTCTTTCTGATTCAAGATTATGCATTGCAGAGAACACCACGTGCACCTATTTATTTAGTTTATTGACTCCCTTGAGGACACAGTCCTGTATATTCATAAAATTAAAATACAATTGATTTTCGATGACTTGTTAAATGATGTCTGAACAGATAAAAGACTACTTTGGGACCTATTCCAAATTTTCCAGTTTATTCTATTGGCTTTATCTTTCTAAATTTTATGTTTTTGCTTTCATCTCTTCCAGATCTTCCTTATATTCTAAACATTGCTGCTCTTTAGGAGGAGATGGCTATGTTCTCCTCAAAGCAATTGGGTAAGAGAAACAAGTCTGTTAGGACTTGTTGAAAATTAAGTGTTTGTATGAAAAAATTTTCCCTATGCCAAAAAGCATTCTGTGTAGTGTTTGGAGAATCAAAGACATTAGGGATGGCTCCTCCAGGACAAGACACATAAAATGTTTTGAGGAGGGTAAGTATTCTTTTCCTTAGCTAAGAGATTGTATTAGTATTATATTTGATGTCTTTACCTTAAGCTGCATCTAAACTGCCAGAATAAAACAGAATTTCAAAAAGCATGTGTTTTGTTGTTTTATCTGAAATTATTCAAACTATGTTGACACGAAGGTGAAGAAACTTTTTGAAAAGAATTAAAACTATATATATGGGTTCCAGCTGGGGTTCTTAATGACTAAGAAAAATATGCTTCTGATAAGATGACCTATTACTTTGGGAAGCTGTTTTGTTTTATTGCATTAAAGGCTTTCTGTATCTGGCTGGTTGACACAGTGCTTAACACAACATCAAAAACACTATATACCTAAGTTTTCAAACTGCTCTGCTTGCTGCTGGATTTCAGTAATTTATTAGTAATTTTAAGTGTTTAGTTTTCCTGTGCTTGTTTCATCATTTCTCCCTGACCTCGTTCTTACTTTCCCATGAATTTTCTTATTTCAGTATCTCTTGGTGCAAAACTAGGTGGTTTTATTTTAGGAGCTTTGATAGCTTCAATAAAATTCAATTCATCATTTTGTTGGGCACTGTATTGCAAATATAACTATTTAATTTTTTAATCCAATAACTCATCGGATCTTGCATCTTGGCATACAACTTCTATGTTAAAAATGCTTGGTTGAATAAAATTTATTTGCCTGGTTTATTTTGCCACTTAATATTTATTTAAACCACATCTTTGCTCGGGAGAGATAGGAATGCTCATACTGCTGGTGGGACTGCAAACTAGCACAAACTCTATGGAAAGTAATATGGAGATACTTCAAAGAACTGAAAGCTGAACTACCATTTGATCCAGCAATCCCACTACTGGGTATCTACCCAAAGGTAAAAAGATATTCTATGAAAAAGACATCTGCACTCAAATGTTTATAGCAGCACAATTCACAATTGCAAAAATGTGGAAACAACCCGAGTGCCCATTAGTACATGAGTGGAATAATAAAATGTGGTATATGTACACCATGGAGTACTATTCAGCTGTAAGAAACAATGGTGATCTAGCACCTCTTGTATTATCCTGGATACAGCTGGAACCCATTCTACTAAGCGAAGTATCCCAAGAATGGAAAAATAAGCCGCCACATGTACTCACCATCAAATTGGTTTCACTGATCAACACCTAAGTGCACGTATAGGAATAACATTTATCCGGCGTCGGGCAGATGGGAGGGGGTAGGAGAGAGGATGGGTATATGCGCACCATCTGGGGGATGGACACCCTTGAAGCTCTGACTCGGGGGGGAAGGGGGTAAGAGCAATGTAACCTAAACATTTGTACCCCCATAA
>NW_012148730.1:6707789-6709027 GCF_000956105.1 Propithecus coquereli
GATTTCAGTGAATGTGGATTGAAAGTATTAAAGGAAAATGCAGGCAGTGTATAATCTTCATGGCACTGTAAGACACAAAATACTACAAGTGTTTGGCAGAACTATAGAAATTGCGGTGAAAGAAATTCCACATTGATGTAAAAATTCTATTAGAATTTTAATATTTCTTCCAATGAGGGACATACTGAAATGTGTAGAACTATTTCTGAAAATGTAAAAAGAACCAAGGAGGGTAGGAAAAATTTCTTGGTGGGTGAAGCATTCTTGTCTCAAATGTCAGGCCAACATTGGTCAAACAAGCTATTCAGCAACCAACTAATTGAATTGTTTAAAATTTAATGAATTGTTTCAGTGTTTCGGTGGACATAGCTCAAGTGTTAATTGACACAATCACATTATTAGGAGGTATGTTGTAGAGGAAAGTGTTCAGGCTTTGAAGTCTTAAAGACCAGGAATTGAATCCCACCCAACTCCACTACTTAATACTGGGTGATATCAAGTAAATTACTTCATTTCTGTGAGCTTCAGTTTCTTTAACAGTACAACACATCTGAAAGCACTTTGTTAAGAGCTCTCTAATGCATTATTATTAAAGTGTATACTTTTTAATTTGTTTGGTCATATACACATATTGTATTTGTGTTAAGATAAATTGATAATCATTTAGAATAAAAATGTCATGTAGCAGAACACACAACAGGCTAAAAATCGAATGCCCTGATTCTTCTAATAACTATGCTATATTAAGCAAGTTTTTTTCCCCACTCTAGACCTGGGTTTCTCCATTCTATAAAATGAGGAGTGAGAACTAGATAGTCTTAAAATTCATTCTCCGTTCTTATTGAAAGTACACAAAGTAGCTATATATTTGCGGTTCTGCGCAATGATAGCTGACTAGTGAACAGACATCTCTTCTTTCACCATACATTATTAAGTGCCTTATATATATTACATCACTTTTTAAGGGCTTCAATTAATTTTTAAAAGTTTTATCAAAGTGTCACATCCATATACAATTATGTGCAAATCATCAACATATAATTTAATGAATTTTTACAAAGTTTAATTGTATAATCAGCATCCAAATTAAAAAAAAAGGAACATTGGAATTGCCTTCCAAAAACCCTTGAGTTACACTACATTTTTATTTAATCTAATGTAATCATTTGAAAGAAAAAAAAGAATACTGAAAAGAAATGATGTTCACTCAGGTAACAAAGTCGAGAAAGTCATTTTTG
>NW_012148730.1:6712647-6715571 GCF_000956105.1 Propithecus coquereli
AAGTTTGGCCATTAATAGAGAAGTTGAATCTTTAAGAGAATTGGGGTAAATAAAATTAGAGCATAATGAGGAAGACACGAAAATTAAGGTCGTGAGTGTAGATATATTAAGTCACGTTAAAGAAAATAAGAAATTAGTTATGTGAGAGAGCAAGTGAAAACATGTTTAGAGATGGCAGAATATTAGCAGTACTTGGCTAAGGTAATCATATTATTACTACCATTGATGCTAACTTTGTTGGCAATTTTTGCTGAAATATAATGTCAGGCTTATGCAGCTTTAACATCCACAATTAACTTAGGGAAGAAATAGTATGGGCAACATAACCCTAATTATAGCACCATAACAAAGTAGCTGATGTTACATTTTCAGCATTTATAGAGACAAACAATAGCCAATTTCTAAAGAAAAATAATGAAATTCAGAATCCATAGAAAACACATAAATTCTGCTTTACAAGTTAATTATATACATTTCAAAACATATTACATATATATATCTTACATACATGTACATGCACATATGCATACAAATATATTTCAAAATATTAGATCTTTGAATGTCTGTTTTATTGGAAATCAAGAAGCAAAGAATCAGATAAGGAATGTCTGAATCTTTCCTCAACTTTCTAGTTTCTTTAAGAATAAGCCTGCCTTATTGTCAAATAATGGCAGTTAATGAATAGGAAAAAGATTCATAATTCAACAAATGTTTTTAGAATATCTAAGAATGATGTTGCTGGAAACATTAGGCCTTTGGGGCTTTTAAAATCCAACTCTTAAAAATGTCATCCTTTGATGACTCTCTAACCCTATGAAGTCAGCTCCATTCTTCGTTTTTGCATTATTTGAATATAGAAGAATCATTGAAAAGTGAGGTAGAGGAAGAGAAAGGGCACGTAATTTCTGGACTTTATTAAAAGTCCCTATCATGCCTTCAGAAGTCCCCCGACAGGCTGTTATTATGTGATTCCATTGGCAGATTTGGCTCTCCATGCTCCACACTAATTGCCAAGCACTATTGCCTAATAATTGTACAATTAACCTATGTCAACAGTGTAACTATTGTGATCCCTGGGCCATGCCAAGAATAGTTGTTTCATCTAACCTTTTGAAAATAGAAAATAGCTATATAATGGGATATATTTCTCTTTGAATATTTGTGACTTATAAATGCATAATATTTCATTTTCTGAAACATTTCTATTTTGATATATTTACTTAGAAAAATGAAATATTGATCCTTTCTTCCCTCCAACATACATGTATTAAATGCTTACTATCAAGTCACCGTCAATAAAATGCTGAATTAGAAATAGATCTTGACTTCAAGATGCTTAATGTCTGGTAGGGAAGACAAAAAGTAGAAAATTACAGTGCAATGTAAGTATAAATGTGGAAGTATGAATAGGGCATGATGGGCTCTCCAGGCAGTGATTGTACATGTTGGAGGGGCAGGATTCTAGAGCAAGCTTACTGGTAGAAGAACTACCAAGGCTGAGACTAGAAGGATGAACAGGAGTTGGCCAGTTGGGGAAAGATTAGAGGAAATGAAATTTTAGGTAAAAGAAGAGTTCCCCGTGTGCTCAGTGATTTTCTCTACCTTGGTCTCAAAATTATTATGAATATTGTCAGTATCTATGTAGAAGACATCTAAAACTCTACCCTTACAGTTCACTGATTTCTGAAACTCTGATGAACTTTACCTACCTTCCACAACAGTGCAGCCTGGTGCCATTTCAAATTTGTGGCTTTCAAACTCAACTTGGATATCATCACTACAATTAACTCAAATGTTCACTTCTTTCTATAGACACCTAACTTTTCCCTTCCTATCTAATTTTTGGAAATTATCGTTCCTTATGTTTTGTGAGAAAATTGAAAATTTTTAATAGAAATAATTTAGTTTCCACATTGATTATCTACATGTAATTTTGATCTGTGTTTATCGTCTCTTCATTCCCTGTTGTGTCCCCTGCCAATCTTTGCTGTACTATCTCCTATCCCTTTTGGAGGTCCAGTAGAGAGGAAAAGATTAAAGATCTAGAAATTATGTGGAATATTGTGAATTCAATTTCACATGCAATTATTGAGTTATATGTAGAAAATATATTTGATATTATCCATGTTTTGAGAACTTCAGAAATCAAAGGAAGGAGAGAAAGTAGATAGAAACCCTAAGGCAAAAAAAAAAGTGAAGGAAAGTATTTGATGAAAAGCTATTATTATTTTCTGAGCTTTAATTTTCTAATGTTAAATAGCTACATATAACCATAAATACAGTTTAGAAAAAATAGTGGCCTAATTAATGTTATAAAATTATTTAAAAATTTTTGTACAAGAATAATCTCAATATTAGTTCTAAAATATAGCCCAGATCTATTCAGTTCTGCTCATTTCTTTTTCTACTACCCTATTTCAAGTCATCATCATCTCTCCACCCAAGAAAATGCGATCACATCTCTCTGATACTGTTTTCACTATTGCCCCACTAAATTCCAATATCAACAGCAGTCTGAAACATATATTTGAAATATAAATCAGAGAATCCTTACTTTAGTAATTTCCATTTCATCCAAAATAAATGCCAAACATTCTGAACTAGTTACCATGTAGAGGACATGTTACATGTTACTTGCTCTTCCTGAAATAACTTCTCTACTTATGTTTTTAAAACACAAAGTATTTTAGATAAATAACTGTTTAAGAATTATCTGTGAAATGATAAAAAGGCCTTTCAAACTGTTATAATCCAAATAATTCCATATATTCTCACTTTAGTCAATTACACTTTATTTTTTATTTGCATTACTAGCATTTTCTCTCTTCCAGAACCATTCATTGAATCATTCATTGCTTTTTTCATGATATTTATTGATGAAAGAGCATAAGCCAGTAAATTGATACATGTATAGTTCTCAAAGT
>NW_012148730.1:6715621-6718148 GCF_000956105.1 Propithecus coquereli
TATTTCTCTTTGAATATTTGTGACTTATAAATGCATAATATTTCATTTTCTGAAACATTTCTATTTTGATATATTTACTTAGAAAAATGAAATATTGATCCTTTCTTCCCTCCAACATACATGTATTAAATGCTTACTATCAAGTCACCGTCAATAAAATGCTGAATTAGAAATAGATCTTGACTTCAAGATGCTTAATGTCTGGTAGGGAAGACAAAAAGTAGAAAATTACAGTGCAATGTAAGTATAAATGTGGAAGTATGAATAGGGCATGATGGGCTCTCCAGGCAGTGATTGTACATGTTGGAGGGGCAGGATTCTAGAGCAAGCTTACTGGTAGAAGAACTACCAAGGCTGAGACTAGAAGGATGAACAGGAGTTGGCCAGTTGGGGAAAGATTAGAGGAAATGAAATTTTAGGTAAAAGAAGAGTTCCCCGTGTGCTCAGTGATTTTCTCTACCTTGGTCTCAAAATTATTATGAATATTGTCAGTATCTATGTAGAAGACATCTAAAACTCTACCCTTACAGTTCACTGATTTCTGAAACTCTGATGAACTTTACCTACCTTCCACAACAGTGCAGCCTGGTGCCATTTCAAATTTGTGGCTTTCAAACTCAACTTGGATATCATCACTACAATTAACTCAAATGTTCACTTCTTTCTATAGACACCTAACTTTTCCCTTCCTATCTAATTTTTGGAAATTATCGTTCCTTATGTTTTGTGAGAAAATTGAAAATTTTTAATAGAAATAATTTAGTTTCCACATTGATTATCTACATGTAATTTTGATCTGTGTTTATCGTCTCTTCATTCCCTGTTGTGTCCCCTGCCAATCTTTGCTGTACTATCTCCTATCCCTTTTGGAGGTCCAGTAGAGAGGAAAAGATTAAAGATCTAGAAATTATGTGGAATATTGTGAATTCAATTTCACATGCAATTATTGAGTTATATGTAGAAAATATATTTGATATTATCCATGTTTTGAGAACTTCAGAAATCAAAGGAAGGAGAGAAAGTAGATAGAAACCCTAAGGCAAAAAAAAAAGTGAAGGAAAGTATTTGATGAAAAGCTATTATTATTTTCTGAGCTTTAATTTTCTAATGTTAAATAGCTACATATAACCATAAATACAGTTTAGAAAAAATAGTGGCCTAATTAATGTTATAAAATTATTTAAAAATTTTTGTACAAGAATAATCTCAATATTAGTTCTAAAATATAGCCCAGATCTATTCAGTTCTGCTCATTTCTTTTTCTACTACCCTATTTCAAGTCATCATCATCTCTCCACCCAAGAAAATGCGATCACATCTCTCTGATACTGTTTTCACTATTGCCCCACTAAATTCCAATATCAACAGCAGTCTGAAACATATATTTGAAATATAAATCAGAGAATCCTTACTTTAGTAATTTCCATTTCATCCAAAATAAATGCCAAACATTCTGAACTAGTTACCATGTAGAGGACATGTTACATGTTACTTGCTCTTCCTGAAATAACTTCTCTACTTATGTTTTTAAAACACAAAGTATTTTAGATAAATAACTGTTTAAGAATTATCTGTGAAATGATAAAAAGGCCTTTCAAACTGTTATAATCCAAATAATTCCATATATTCTCACTTTAGTCAATTACACTTTATTTTTTATTTGCATTACTAGCATTTTCTCTCTTCCAGAACCATTCATTGAATCATTCATTGCTTTTTTCATGATATTTATTGATGAAAGAGCATAAGCCAGTAAATTGATACATGTATAGTTCTCAAAGTATGGATGCACCCCCATGAGCAGACATCTTTCTGTGGCTAAGATTACCTGGGTTATGCATCCTAATACTGACTTAGCTTTTTGAATTACAAATTTATTATTGTTTTTGAGTGTTTACAGATGCTTTTAAGACAGATGTCCCCAAACTTTTCTGTATAGGGTCAGGTAATAAATATTTTTGGCTTTGCCCTGTCACAGCTACTCTTCCATTTAGTGTGAAAGCAGCCAAAGGCTATACATACGTGAATGAGTTTGGCTTTGTTACAAAAAAATATTATTTAAATAAAGAGACAAGAGGGTGAGATTGCCCCATGGCCTATAGTTTGCTAACCTCTGCTCTAAGCATTGAGTTAACTGTCTTATCTTACTCAAAATGGCAATACTTTACTGGCCAGTGTCCCATAAGCCCTTTTGATTACTGCTCTTTCTGTCCTACCTGCTTCTTAAATATCTGTTACTTTCAAATGCCCTGTGTCTTCCCAGTGCTCCTAACTACTACCTCCCATCTACTAGTTCCAGAAAGTCCTCAATGCTCCTGATGTCCTCTCAATTAACATTACCTTTCTTATAGCATTTACCCTGAAGAATTTTTTTTTCTGTTGCTTTAGGTAATAATCAGAGAAACCACATAACTGATCATTCAAACCACAATTCTTTGGAGAGTGAAAAAGGGGCATATATCATGACTGTCCTAGGGAAATTAGGATGTATTATCACCCTAGTGATGATGGGCCTGCCCAGGTAAGT
>NW_012148730.1:6720478-6722345 GCF_000956105.1 Propithecus coquereli
AAAAAATAGAATTTGAGGGAGGAGGTGGAATTCAGCCCTTTGTTTTCATTCAGCATGTTAGTTTCTTTGAAAGAGATGTGGGCTACTGTACCATGTCTGTATCTACTTACACAACCCAAATGTATTCCCTGTAGCATTGCTGGCATACTTGCTATGAAAGCTTAATGGTTCTTTTGAGATTTAGGAATGGTGTTACTTATATCAAGTGAAATGGAAGTGGAATTGACTTAAAATAAAAACTTTAAAATTTTTATTCAGTAATGATTCAAAAGGCCTACTTATCCACCACCTTTTGACTACAAAACTCCATGAAGCAGACATCAGAAAAATGTTAGATTAGGAATATCCAAGCCCTTTATGTCCCATGGGAACATTAAATAAACAAACAACAATCCAACAGCACAAACACACAAACACATACACACACATGCACACACACAACTAAGAAACTGGCTGAAGAAACCTTATAGGAGCTCTAGAAAAAAATAAACAAGTGAATGCTCAGTGATGAAAAAGCCACATTTAAAATGGTGGTAAATTTCGTGGGCTTTTTACCACTTATGCCCTAAATTGTCCATGGTGTGTCATGATCTTGGTTTGGAGGAGGTGACAGCCCAGTTCGCTATTTTCTCTTTCAAACTAGAGATCATATTTGCAGAGCAGATCTTATTCGCAATGTTCTAACCTGTCTGAGAGCTTCTTAAAGAATTGTTCTCTTTCTCACCTATATTTAATTTGAGGCAGGGAAAAGCAGAGGATACTGTCCATGAAAGCTTCAAGGGGGCTACAGAAACATAGATGCCTGGAGCAAGAAATTATGGGTAGATACATATAATAGAACATTTAAGAATCTGAGGAGAAACTGGGGTAAGACCCATTGGAAATTAAGACATTCAAAAGCAGCCATGTACATGGGGGAATTTAGAAAGTTATATTCATGTCCAGGAAAAATATATACATAGAATGGATCAAAAAGGGCCATAAGTTTTCACCTTGGGCTGATCCTTTGGCTCAGAGCACACCAAGCTAATCAGGGAAGAGCTACTTTGGCACGGAGCCAATCTATATATACTGGGAGTGGTGGATGTCACTTCAAAGGCCCAGTTTTCAACAAGAACGAAATCACAAAGATACAAAGAAACAGGAAAAAGTGGCCAACTCAAAGGGGAAAAAAGTACATTTATGGGAAATGTCCTTTAGGAAAAACAGACATCAGTCTTCTAGACAAAAGTTTAAAAATAACTTTCTTAAATATGCTTAAAGAGCTAAAGGAAAACACAAAGAAGTGGAGTAAATCAGAAAAAGACATATGAACAAAGCAAGAACAACAAACAGACAGAAATTATAAAAAGGAACTAAATAGAGTTTCTGTACCTGAAAAGTACAATAAATAAATTGGGAAAAAAAACCACTAGAGGTGTTCAACAGCAGATTTGAGCAGGTAGAGAAAGAATCAGTGAACCCAAAGAAAGAACAATTGAAATTATCTAGTATGAGAAGAAGAAAGATAAAAAGAATGAAGAGAAGTGAATAAAGCCTAAGGGATTGTGGGACACAAGTAGAAAAATATATACATACGAGAGTCTCAGAAGAGAAAGGCACAGAGAAAAGAAAGAAGGGATTATATGAACAACTATGCCCAAAGACCTCCTCAAATTGAGGAAAGATATGACTTTAAAAATCTAAGAGGTTCAATGAACTCCAAGTACGACAAAACCAAAAAGACCTATACTGAGACAAACAAGAGTTGAACTGTCAAAAGACAGAGAATCTTGGAAGCAGAAACAGGTAGGAGACTCATAATGTAAAAGGTACAAGAAATCCTTAGTAAGATTATCATCCAATTACAGAACAGAAACCTTGGAGG
>NW_012148730.1:6722395-6722826 GCF_000956105.1 Propithecus coquereli
AATGAGGATACCAAATGTCTTGCAGCATAAGTACTTGGTTCAATGTTTCACAATAAGTAGTTTCAATGCTTCTTTCATGTGGGCCCTGGGAATAGGTAGGGTTAATCTTTTTGGATACTCTTATATTGGAGAATTTCTGCTTAGTTCTATCGTCTCCATTTACCCCACCCAAAGGCTCATAAACAGATTGCTCATTACTGGCAGCATTTTCATTTAAAACATTCACCCCACTGCTGCAGGGAAGAATGGTACTAGTGACAATTTAAATTTCTCTTCAAATATAAGTTTGCAGTAAGGTTACTCTAGTAGAAAATAATTTGCTTCTTAAAAAGTTAGAATACCTAGCTGGAGAGAATTAGAAGGAATTGATTATGAATTGCTACAGCTTTCAATTTTAAATGAGTTGTGTAGCTGTCCTTGATAGTCTATAA
>NW_012148730.1:6734326-6748381 GCF_000956105.1 Propithecus coquereli
TTGGCCATTAGTCTGTCTTCTTTTGAAAAGTTTCTGTTCATGCCCTTTGCCCACTTTTTAATGGGATTGTTTGATTTTATTCTTGCTTATTTTCCTGAGCTCTATATAGATTCTAGTTATCATCCCTTTATCACATGTGTAGCATGTGAATATTTTCTCCCATTCTGTAGCTTGTCTGTTTGCTCTCTTGATAGTTTCATTGGCTGTGCAGAAGCTTTTTAATTTGATCAGGTCTAACAAAAATCAATTCAAGGTGGGTAACAGACTTAAATCTAAGGCATGAAGCTATAATAATTCTGGAAGAAAATGTTGGAAAAACTCTTATAGACATTGGCCTAGGGAAAAAATTTATGAAGAAGACCCCAAAGACAATCACAGCAACAACAAAAATAAATAAATGGGAACTGGTCTTTGTTTTTATTTATGTTTATGTCGTAAATCACATTTATTGATTTGTGTATGTTGAACCATCCATGCATCCCTAGGATGAAACTCACTTGGTCATGGTGAATTATCTATCACCATGAATTCAACTTGATAGTATTTAGCTGAGGATTTTTAACTCAGGAAGTGGAAGATTTCCTATAAGGAGAACTGAAAAACAGTGATGAAAGAAATCATAGATGACACAGACAACAGAAAAATATCTCATGTTCATGGACTGGTGAAATCAACATCATTAAAATGTTCATACTTTCCAAAGTGATTTACCCATTCAATAAAATTCCCATCAAAATACCAATATCATGTTTCATAGACCTGGAAAAAATAATCCTAAGCTTCATTTTAACCAAAAAAGAGTCCAAATACCCAAAGCAATCTTAAGCAAAAAGAAAAAAATATGGAGGCATCACATTACTTGACTTCAAATTATACTACAAGGTATAGCAACCAAAACGGCATGGTACTGGTAGATAAGTAGAGATATAGACCAAAGGAGCAGAATAGAGAACCCAGAAATAAAACCACATAGCTATGACAAACTGATCTTTGACAAAGCAGACAAAATCATACACTGGGGAAAAGACACCCTAATCAATAAATAGTGCTGGAAAAACAGGATAGCCACATGCAGAGGAATGAAGTAGGACCACTATCTCTCACCATATAGAAAAATTAATTCAAGATGAATTAAAGACTTAAATGTAAGGCATTAAACCATAAAAATTCTAGAAGAAAATGTAAGAAAAACTCCTCTAGACATAGGCCTAGGCAAAGAATTTTTAACTAAGACCTCAAAGGCAAACACAACAACAACAAAAATAAATAAATGGGACACAATTAAATGAAAAAGCTTCTGCACAGAAAAGGAAATAATCAACAGAGTAAATAGAAAACTTATAGAATGGGAGAAAATATTCACAAACTATCATTCGTCAAAGAACTAATATCCAGAATTTACAAAGAACTCAAAGAAATCAGCAACAAAATAGCAAACAACCCCATAAAAAAAATGGGCAAAGCTGGGCATGGTGGCTCATGCCTGTAACCCTATCACTCTGGGAGGCCAAGTCCGGTAGATTGCTTGAGCTGACAAGTTCAAGACCAGCCTGAGCAAGAGCGAGACCCCATCTCTACTAAAAACAGAAAAATGAGCCGTGTGTTGTGGCAAGTGCCTGTAGTCTCCACTATTCAGGAGGCTTGGGTAAGAGTATCACTTAAGCCCAGGTGTTTGAGGTTGCAGTGAGCTATAATGATGCACTGAACTCTACCCAGGGGGATGAAGTAAGACTTTGTCTCCCGAAACAAACAACCAACCAAACAACAACAACAAAAAAAAACTGGGCAAAAGACATGAACAGAATTGTTTTTAAGAGAAGATAGACAAATGGTCAACAAATATATGAAAAATTTTTCAACATCACTAATAATCAGGGAAATGCAAATTAAAACCATAATGAGATACCACTTTACCCCTGTCAGAATGGCCATTTTTAAAAAGTCAAAACGCAGCAGATGCTGGAATGGATGAAGAGAAAAAGTAATGCTTATACACTGTTGGTGGGACTGCAGACTAGTGCAACCCCTATGTAAAACAGTATGGAGATTTCTCAAAGAACTAAAATAGACCTACTATTCGATCCAGCAATTCTGCTACTGGGTATCTACCCAAAGGAAAAAAAAATCATTTTATAATAACAGTCACGTGCACTCAATGTTTATCACAGCAGAATTCACAATTGTGAAGATATGGAATCAACGTAAGTGTCAATCCATTCATGAATGAATTAAGAAAATGTGGTATATGTATACCATGGAGTACTACTCAGCCATAAAAAGGAATAAAGTAATGTCTTTGCAGCAACTTGGATGAAACTAGAGAGTCCATTATCCTGAGTGAAGTATCTCAGGGATGGAAAAATAAACACCACATGTTCTCACTAATAAGTGGGAATTAAATGATGGATACATATGGGCACAAAGAGATGTAAGGGGCATTGGAAACTAAGATGAGGAGAGGATGGGAGGGGGATGACAGATAAAAACTTATCTGTGGGATACAATGAACACCATCCAGCTGATGGGCACACTGAAATCCCTGACTTCAGCATTATAGAGTGTATCCATGTAACAAAAATATTTGTACCCTCTTAATATTTTGAAATTAAAAAATTTGAAAAAAGATGTAATTTTTGACACCAATAACATAGAGTGGGAGGGATAACAGAGCTGTATAGGTGAAGAATTTGGTATGAAATTGAACTTAAGTTGATATCAATTCAGATTATATTTTTATAACTTTACAATGTTATATATATTTTCACCTTTACCACAATGAAAATATCTATTGCATATACAAAAGGCAATGAGAAGGGAATAAAAATGTGTAACTACAAAAAATCAGCTTAGCAAAAAAGAAGACAGTAATGGAGGAAATAAAGAACTAAAATGATATAAGAAATACAGAAAAAAAACAACAAAATGTCAGAAGTCTGTCCTTGCTTATGAGTAATTGCTTTAAATGTAATTTGAATAAACTCCCCAATCACAAGACAGAAACATTAAAGAAGGCATAAATGGAAATCCATCCTGTGTTCACAGATTTTAAGATGCAATATTGTTAAGATGACAATGCTACCCAAAACAATGTAGGGATTCAATGGAATCTCTGTCAATATTCTAACGATGTGATTTTTTTGTCAAAATAGAAAATCTCATACTAAAACCCATATGGGGTCTCAAAGAACCTTGAAGAGTAGAAAAGTAGCTTCCAAGAGCTGGTGGAAGGTGGAAATGGGTTATTGTTTAATGCGTATAGACTTTCAGTTTAGAAATATGAAAAAGTTCTTGAAATGGATTGTAGTGATGGTTGCACAATAATGCGAATGTACCTAAAATGTAGGGGGAAAGATTCATGACAATGGATTTGACAGTGATTTCTTGGATTTGACACCAAAAGCATAGGCAACAAAAGAGAAAGTAAATAAAATTAAATTATTGAAACTTTTCTGTATCAAAGGACACAACCAACAGAGTGAAAGGCAACTTAGAGAATGGGAGAAAATATTTGCAATTCACATATCTGATAAGGAATTAATATCAAAAATACATTCTGAACTCCTAAAACTCAGCAACAATAACAACAACAAAACTACCAACCCGATTAAAATATGGAAAAGTGATTCAAATGGACATTTCTTCAAAGAAGTTATACAAATGGCCTATAAGTCTATCAAAAGATGTTCAGCATCACCAATCGTTAGGGAAACACAAATTATTAATAAAACCACAATAAAATATCACTTTATAGCCATTAAAGTGGCTATTATCTAAAAACAGAAATAAAAATTGTTGGCAAAGATGCAGAGAAATCGGAACCCTTGTGTGTTGCTCCTGGGAATTTAAAATTGTGCAGTCTTTATGTAAAACAATGTGGTGGTTCCTCAAAATATAAACATAGAACCACCATAAACCAGCAACTCCTAGATAAAATTCATTAAGTGTGTATTGAGTTTTTACTATGGGCCAGGTATTATGCTGGGTATTAGAATATAAAGTTGAGTAAAGCAAAGCCTAATGGGAAAGAAGGAGAGGTAAAATTATATTTAGATTACAGTGTACTAAGTCTAAACTTAGATATATAAACAGGGTACAAATATAAGCCACTGTTATTCATCCATTTTGGAGGAAGACTGCAAGAAAGGCTTTGTTCACAAAAGAGGTGATATTTGAAATGTATTTTGGCAGGAATCACATTATGAACTAGAATATTTCCAACTTCTTCAAAGAAAGTATGTATGTATAGTATAGACCAGTCATTTTATGCTCCCATGAAGTTTGATGTTATATTGCTCTTGATTTTAATGCCATGCACCCGTCAAAGTTCATTGGTCATATCATGACTTTATCAAGTGATGAAGCAGTTAACACACTGAGTTCAAAAAAGTTCTTATTTCTTTTTCACTCCCCAAAATTTAAGCCAGTTTTCCTCAGTTTTTTGTGAGAAATAACATAAAATTACAAAATTCAATATCTGTATAACAAATTACTATTGCCTAATTAATACCCAATTAGCATTGCAACTCTCCACTCTCCTTGGAAGGACTAGCTCAATATAGTAAACAGTAATCAAGGCAAGCACAGAAATATTTATAATACTCCCAATGTGTACTAAACCACATGCCACATATTTGTTCCATCATGGTGAAGGGGAGCAAGTGCCACAGTACTTTCTTAATCAAGTTGAATCAGTGAATCCATGAATTAGTTGCTTTTTCCTACTAATGTTGATCTTCCAGCAGTCATCTTTTCTTGGAATTTACTATTTTTTTGGTGTTTATTTATTCCCTTCCCTTTCCGTTCATGTTGCTGGAGTTATAGCTTCACCGCTGAATCAAATACCCCAGTAAGAACTATTTAAAACAAACCTCTTTGGTTTCCTTAGAATGAATAGTCAGTCTTTATTATATAGTAAATTAAATTCATTAATGAACACATATCCCAGATCTTTGCAGGTAATTAGAAGCTCCCATTGACCAGGAGCCACACTCAATTCCTTGGAAGCTGTGGGCTGATCCAATAAGCAAGTCCTGTGATTTTAGCACATTTCTCATTTGTTAACACAGCATGTGGCAGATGTAGGAAGTATTGTAGGAAATGTTTTTAAGGTATACACCCTGGAGGACACAGACCATAAGAGTACAATGATGTTTTTGAAAAATCTCAGAGCACTGTTTGCAAATCAACTGTTGATTGTTGCCTTTACAGTTCTGGGAAAATCTTCAAAATGTTCTTGGCAAATAGAACCTTTTTATTCTCTCTTCTTTTGGCATAGACATTGGACAGAAGTCTGAGCTGTTTGGAATAGTTCCTGAAACAAAAATTATAGGGACCTCTACTTAGAAATAGTTTAATGTTCATTTGAAATACTGCAGATGAGAACTTATCACTGTTAAGTTTAGTTATTTCATCTTACATGATTTAATTTTATCACGTTAAATTGTGCCCAGAAAGCTAAGGTCTTAGTAATACTGACAATGTGTGAGTGGTTTCCCAAAGAATGAAGTCAAAGAATGTCCTTTAATAATTCTTCACCACCAAAAATTTTAGATAAGTCCCATTGTTTTAAGAGATTATTTTCTGATATAAATTGGTTTACAACATCACCTGAATAATGTAGAGAATTACCTGCATTAACACATTTTTAACACATTCTGGCTGGCATTACCAATCTTCCTTTGCTAAGGGCAGAACGAATACCAATAGTGTGTATTTGGCACCTTGGAAATAATGTTTCAAGTGAACCTAGGGGCTATAAAAATTAATTGGAGCACAAGAAGTTGTCTGGAAAAGGAAAAATGAAAATGATATTTTCAAAAATCTGAAATTATTATTATTCAACTCAATCTAATTCAAAATGGATTCTGCTTGAGGGGAGTACAATAACTAGGATATTCTGTATAATGGGAGCCTAGGCTTCCCTATTTAATCAAATGAAATATGATAGTGCTATAGTCTTCCAAATGGAAAACAGCCCAGCCAAGTGCCTATCTGTCATAATTGAAGTCGAACGCATGTTTATGAGTAAAAAATTTGCCCTTGAATTAATGTATAGGCTCACATCTCTCTGAACTATTACCTGGGAAGTGATCATGATCCTGGTACAGAGACAACAATCTCTGATGAAATTCATTGTAATTATAGATGATAGGATTTTCAAAGTTACCATATGAAACCATGTCAGAGAACTCAGTATATTGTTAATACTTTTCATTATTGATAGCAAATAATGCAAACTGGAGAGATCTTTTTGCAGTCTTACTTGGCACTTCTTAGTCAATAGATTTTTTTTCAGAAATAAACAAATTTAATCCATTTCAGTCTTGAAATTGATCTATGAGGAGTTTATTTGGCATTCATAGGACTAGCCCTACAGCCAATGGTGGAGGGACATTAGGAATAAAGGTGCCGTGCAATGAGAGTCAAGTAATTGAAGTATTATTTCTCTAGTGTCTCACCACTCCATAGTGGTGTTGTCATTCTTGGTATGTACTGAGTTAGCTTACAAAAGTGAAGTCTGAGAAGTATTGTAAAGCCTAGCCCTTGACCTCTGATGAAATTGACACCTGCAGAGTCCTGCCCTTCTCTGCCTGAAAATATAAATCTCCTATGCCCCCTCAGTCAGTACTCAGCCAGGTTCATAAAACCGTGTCTTCTGTCCTGTGTTGTTCTTTGTCTTGTTTCCCAAGTTGTGAATAGATAACCAGAGATAAACTGTGAAGGCTGGAGCATACACGTACAGAATTGAGTGTCATAACCAACCACATTGTATGAGAAAGTTAATCCTAAGGCATATATTTAATAATATGCATAATTATTATTGAACTGCATGACAATTAAACATAAATATTAAACACTTCAAATAAATGACTATAATTACTAACACTTTTATAAAAGCCAAATCACAATTTCATTTTTCTTTTCAATTTGCTCGTTTGCCAGTATTTATAATCCATGTCAACATTGACAGCTTTCCCTGATATCATACATCTTTTAACCATTATCCTCATTATACACACCCACACACATGTGCACATCAGCAGTCACACAAGTCCAAAGGCCAAGTACATAAGATGATTTTTTTCCAACTATCGAGGAATATTTGCCACAATTCTACCTCATGTCTATGCCTCAAGATAAGGTTTTCTTTTGCACTTTGCCCTTGATCCATACCTTCTGGAAGGGTGCTCCATTTCTCTTCTAATTCAACAAATCTGAAATTCTAAAAATGTTTAATGCCCCAAATTTCCTTAACTGGAGACAAACCTTACATTTTACAATTGTTAGCTTGGAAAGAAGGGATGCAAGTTTACATTGGGACTTTCTCAATTCCAAAGACAGTAGATAAGGAATATGACATCAGAGTTTTAACCTTTTGGTAAATTCTGATAATACGGTCATCTATTATATTTTATTGTATGTAGAAAGCACCAGAAGATCTCAATATCTAGGAATAGGATTTCAATAGATAAGTCACAACCAGGAACTGGTGTTATCCTACCTCTAAGAGATTTGGGGGGCCAATGTAGATTATTTTCCCTAACTCAGAATATGACAAGAAGACACAAAGGATAGGTATGTGCATTAGTTTCCTGGAGCTCCTGTAATAAATTACCACAAGCTTTGTGGCTTAAAATAACAGATATTTATTCTCTTACTGTTCTAGATTGGTAGGGCCTTTTCCCAAAGGATCTAAAGAAGGATCCTTCCTTGCTTTTGCTGAGTCTCTAAGGGATGGCTGGCAATCTTTGGTATTTCTTGATTTGTAAATGCGTCACTCTCATCTCTGCCTCCGTTGTCACATAGTCTTCTTCCCTGTGTGTCTGTATGTCCTCTCTTCTTATTAGGACATCAGTCATATTAGGTTTAGAGCCTACCCTAATCCACTAGGGTTTCATGTTAACTTAACTAATTACATGTGCTAATACCCTATTTCTAAATTAGTTTACATTCTGAGATTTTAGGTAAACATGAGCTTTTAGGGGACTGTGATGGTTAATTTTATGTATCAACTTAGCTGGGCCACTGTGCCTAAGAGATTTGGTAAAATATTAGTCTAGATATTTCTGTGAAGGTGTTTTTGTGGATGAGATTAACATTTTAATTGTTAAACTTTGAGTAAAGCATATTTCCCTCCATAATGTGGATGAACCTCGTGTAATCAGTTAATAGAATAAAAACTGATCTCCCCCAAGCAAGAAGGAATTCTTCCAGCTCCTCCTTAGGTCTATAGCCTATTGACCTATCCTGAAGATGTTAGACCTCTACAGTCATGTGAGCCAATTCCTTAAAATAAGTCTCTATTTTAAGAGCATCTTAAATTTTATTTTAATAAACATCCCTGTTGCCACTGTTGGTTATGTTTCTCTGGATAACTCTGACTAATGCAGATTTTCATACCAAGAAGTGGAGTGTTTCTGTAACGAATTTCTGAAAATTTGGAACTGTCTTTGGAACTGGGTAATGGATAGAAACTGGAAGAGTTTTGAGGTGCACGTTAGAATAAAGCCTAAATTGTTTTGAAGAGACTTCTGACAGAAATATACATGTGAATGGTGATTTTCTAGAGGTCTCAGGTAAAACTGTAAAACATTATTGAAACTAGAGGAATCCTTGTTATAAAGTGGCAAATAACTTGGCTGAATTGTGTTCTAGTGTTTGTGGAAAGCAGAAATTGTAAGTGATAATCTTGAACATTTAGCTAAGAAGATTTCTTAGCAAAGTGTCTAAAATGTGGCTCAAGTTTCTCCTTGTTGCTTATATTTAATAGTAAAATGCAAGAAGAGAGAGAGAAATTGTTAAGCAAAAATAAACCAGAGCTTGAAGATTTGGAAAATTCTTAGCTTATCCATATTGCAAAAAGTGAGAAAGCATGTTCTGGAAAGAACACTAAGGGCGTAACTGAATAAAATACGCTCAATAAAGAGATCATGGGTGTAATTCAGCCATCTCAGCAGAAGCTAGGAATAAAAATGGGGTTATATCAGCAGCAACACAGCGAGCTTTGACTAAAGGAACAGAGACAGGACAAAATGAAGAAAGGCTATAGGACTTCTGGGATTCTACAGGATAGGACAATAGAGTTATCTGGTTGCAACCATGTGCTATCATTTAGGATAGGAGAAGAAAGACCTCAAAAGTGGTTCAAAGATCAGCAGGGCTGCCACTTCCACCATAGGTCCAGAGGGTACAGGCAAAGGCTGTCTCCTCCTGAGTTTCCTGTGTTTCATCACGCAGATTGTCACTGCCTAGTATTTTAGAGGCAGGGCTGCAACCCAGAGCCTCAAGGCAGTGACCCTGCCAACCCATTGGAGCTGGAAGGCAGAGCTGCCACATATATTATTACAGACTGAGCAAAACAAGGGAGCTTGAGAATCTTCCCTAAGTATATATCATGCAGTAGTGGCTGAGAAGAAGGATCAGGTTCTCACATATTTCCTTAGGACCCTTGCTGTTTGCACCACAGTATAGGTATTATTGCCACGCATGTAATAAACTTAACCTGGTCTATCTTCAAAATGCATTTCCTTATGTTCTGCTCTAAAATATATGTTTACAGAAAAAAGGGTTGACTTCTCTCTTCCTGCCTTTGCTAATTTTATGGGTCACAAATTTATCCTTCACCTATAACTGTAGTCAACTTCTGGAATCTTCTTGTCAAAGCTTTTTAAAATCTACCAAACTCCTCTAGTCAAACTGAATTCTCACCCCTCTATCCATCCTTCACCTCACCCCCACCACATGCCTACACACAAACGTACTTTTCTTGATATGTTCAGCCTACTTCTATTATTGCCTCAAATGAAAATATTATTCCCACTTCAGTAGATGCATTCATTTATGAATATGGATTAGTAGAAACAAAACAGTTGAATAACTTTACTAAGGTCCAAATTATATAGACAGGGTGCACATGTGCTTTTAGGAGAATGAGGGAAGGTAGGACCCTTGTCAAAATGTCCCTCTTCCACAGACTTGCCATGATGCAAAGAGGAACTAAGCAGAATTCTAGAAACAAGAGTATTAAGACCAAGTTTATGAAGCTTTTATCAGTTTTAGACAAAAATAATAATCAATATAGCATTGGATCAATAATTAGCTTCCAATCTACATATTAGGCATTTCAAACGTACAAAGCATCAGATAAAAATCTAGGTATTTTTCAAATGAATGCATAGTTGAGTGCAATTTTCCATTTTCTTCTGGATATCTGACACTTTATACAGATAATCTTAAGATCTAGATTTCAAGCTTTTATTTTGAGACTATGTGGACATAAAGTTCTATGTCTTGATTACGTTTGGCCTAATTATATGCATAATCATGGTAAGAGTTAAATTGGTCCACTACACAGTACATGAACCCTCTGATACACCATAAGAGCCACTATAGGATTAATAAAAAAAATCAAGGAGAATTTTATATCCAAAAGCAAAGCCTAGTTTAAGCCATAATCACAAAACTCCTTAACCAATTGTCTTGTACATTTGAATAGTTATATAGAAAACAAAATTCTGTCTAGCAAATGTCAAATAAAAATGCAAAATAGAAGGCAAATGCAAAAACAAAGGCAAATGCAAAATCAGTTAGGTGAAGTTTTTCTTTTTTTCATTTGCAAGAAGATAGACTTCTTTTTAAGAGGAAAATGAAAATGCTCTGAACAGTTCATCCCATGCTGAGAGGAGAGACAAGCAATAATTCTGATTCTGACTCAAATCTACCATTTGCTTGGTTGGCTGTGGTTTCCCCTGGAGCTTGAATATATTCATTAGATTTTCAATGAAAACTAAGTCAGGCTACAGAAAATGATGAAATACTTGTTAAGCAGTCTTTTTCCATCTTCAATGAACAGGCCTTTTCATTTCATTGGAATTGAGAACATGTCCATGTGTGTTCCACACAGGACTCAACCTGCAGAAGCAGTAAATTGTGTACACGGCAGAGAGAACAAACACCTTTGAAAGATAAATGGTGGAAAACTGGGTGTAAAATTTATACCAAGGTACCAACACCTAACTTAATTGCCCCTCCTTCTTATTCCTTATCACATTTTGGTTTTCAGAATAGTTGAGCACTAGTTTTTTCTTTGCACTTTGCTATCGGGTTGACTTGTGTGTATGAATAAAAAAATCCATAATACATCAATCATTGTAGTGTTCTCAAATTGTTAATAGAATCACAAAAATGTTAAAAGAAATCTTCATATATGTTTTTCTTTGAGTGATATTTGGCTCATTTTCTAAGACTATATACTTTATTTTTATTTTGGAAATAAAAAATTCACTTCAAGTATTTTATTTTTCTAGGTTTATTGAGATATAACTGATAAATAAAAACTGTACATATTCAAGGTGTGTAACATGATGATTTGATACATGTATGCATTGTGCAATGAATACCACAAATTAGTCAACAAAACCATCACTACACATAGTCACTGTGTGTGTGTGTGTGTGTGTGTGAGAGAGAATGTGTGTATGGTGAAGACACTTAATATCTACTCTCGTAGCGAATTTTAATAACCCATTGAGAGTCACTTCAAGTATTTTAAATGGTACATTGAATTTCAAAATCCATCCTGGATGTTAAAAATGTTAGGATATACCTTATATCCACAATTTTTTCAAATTACTTTTTAAGGCATGTTGCTGAAAAATACATTTTGAGGAAAAGATAAGAATATAGAAGAATCAGCATGAAAATATTAATTTAAAATCCTCCTAATTATTTGTTATTAATGAAAAACTTGTCTTATGGTTGTCTACGTTCCTTTCTCCAAGAATCTGGTGGGAGTGAGGGAGAGGGGCTATTGGAAGATAAAAATGAATCTTCGTATTTCTTAGATAATGGCCAGTTTTGCTGGCATTGCCTCATTCGGAAATTTACATAACAATTCAGGATAGAAACAGAAATATTTAATTGTAAGCAGTCTTTTTATTTTTTTGTTTAAATAAACTACAAGCAAAAGCTTATATTTTTATCATGTTTTAAATGAGGCATAATTTATGTCCGGTGAATGTTCAGATCTCAGCCACTTTTGATGTATGCGTGCCAAGATACAAAACAATGTCATTGCTCCAGAGACTTCCCTTTTCCCCTTTTCCAGTTAATCGCTGCCTCCTTCCCCATCATGAGAAGCACTACCTTTTGGATCTCAATCACCAGAGAATAGTTTTACTCAATAGGTTCCTTTTCCTGTTATTTTAGGGCATAATTTACATACAGGAAGATGCACCTGTTTTAATATTAAGTTCTGTGAGTTTTGGCAAATGTATACAGTCATGTAACCACCACCATAATCAAGATATAGAACAATGTTTTCATCTCCCCAAATTCCTCCATATCTCTTTGTACTCACCCCGCCCTCTACCCCTGTCACTTAGCAACCACTTCATTGTATTTGGTCCTTTCAGTTTTGACTTTGCAAAAATGCCATGAAAATAGAATCATAGAGTATGCAGCCTTTTGAGTCTGCTTTTTTTTCCAGATAAATGCATTCAAATTTTATCCACATTGTGTGTGCCAATAGTACACATTGTTTTAATATTGAGTAGAATTCCATTGTACAGGATGTACTACAGTACATTTATCCATTTGCTAGTTGACGAACATTTGGGTTGTTCTCAGCTTTGGTATTATGAATAGAGATGCTATGAATATTTGCACACAGGTTTCTATGTGACCCTCTACTTTCAATTTATATGAATAATGTCTTCTTGCTCAATCCTAAAACTAAAAATTTGCATCTTCTCGTGCTCTCTCTCTCTTTTTTTTTTTTTGTCAATTTGTCTAGTGGTTCATCAGCTTTATCTGCCTCCCCCTCAACACAGCTTTTAGTTTCTTGGTTTTCTTTATTATTTTTACATTCCCAGTTTCACTGATTTCTGTTCTTGTCTTTTAATTTTAAAATTCTGTTTTTTAAATTAAAAAATGTGGCCTACAATTTGATCTGTCTTGGTGAATGTTCCATGTGCATTTGCAAAGACTGCATATTCTTCTGTTATTGAGTAGAGTGTTCTAAAATGTCCATTTAGCCAATTTGTGGACAGTTTAAATCTTCTCTATACTTACTGATTTTTAATATAATTTTTATATCAACTATCAAGAGAAGGTGTTGAAGTATCCAACTACAATTGTGGATTTGTCTAGTTATTCTATCAGTTCCATCAGTTAGTGCTTCACTTACTTCGAAGCTATGTTGTTCAATATACAGCTATTTAGGGTTATTATATCTGCTTGGAGAATTGGCTATTGTTATGTAGTATCTTTATCACTGATAATATCCTTCATTCTAAAGTCATTTTTTGTTTGCTATTAACAAACTACCACAGCTCTCTTTTGATTAGTACTTAAATAGTATATACATACGTATATATATGTAGATCAATATATAGGCACATATATACATACCACCTAGCTTTTTTCTCTTGCAGTACTACCACTTTATCTGCAATGGATATGTTCTAAGATCCCCAGTAGATGCCTGACACAGCAGGTAGTACTGAACCCTATATATACTATTTTTTTTCCTTAGGCAATAACAGGTGGGTAGCGTGTATAGTGTGATCATACTAGACAAAGGGATGATTCACTTTCTAGACAGGATGGAGTGGGACAGCAGGAGATTTCAGCACATTTCTCCGAATGTCATCCAATTTAAAATGTATAAATTGTTTATTTCTAGAATTTTTCATGTAATACTTTTGGACTGCAGTTGACCATGGGTAACTGATACCATGAAAAGCAAAACCACAGGTAAGTGGGGACTACTGTATTTCTTTCTTCTCGTTGTGTATGTTTTTATTCCTTGCTTTGGATTTACTCATTTTTATGCTATTTTATCTCTATTATTGACTTAATTATACCCATTTTATTTTGCTTAGTGGTTGACCTAGGCTTTATAATATACCTCTTTATTATCAGAGTCAAACTTTGAATACTACTGTACCATTTTCATGTGTAGTGGAAAGAACTTACGATAGTATATTTCCAATGACTCTCCTCCCCTTGCTATAGTATACTACTAATTCTGCCTTCCTTCCCATAGTATACTCC
>NW_012148730.1:6749416-6749723 GCF_000956105.1 Propithecus coquereli
CTATGTGACCCTCTACTTTCAATTTATATGAATAATGTCTTCTTGCTCAATCCTAAAACTAAAAATTTGCATCTTCTCGTGCTCTCTCTCTCTTTTTTTTTTTTTGTCAATTTGTCTAGTGGTTCATCAGCTTTATCTGCCTCCCCCCCAACACAGCTTTTAGTTTCTTGGTTTTCTTTATTATTTTTACATTCCCAGTTTCACTGATTTCTGTTCTTGTCTTTTAATTTTAATAGATTTAGAGAGCGCGAGTATTTTTTGATACATGTATCAATGGCATCACGCTGAAGTCAGGGCGTTCAATGCA
>NW_012148730.1:6752543-6756513 GCF_000956105.1 Propithecus coquereli
AGTTCAAAAATTTTTATACCGATTTTGAATGTTCAGATAGTCTGGCATTTTTTCCTTTTTGTAAGTGTGGAGGTAGTGCTCATTAGGGTATTCTACATCCTAAATTGAAACAGAAAATATCATAAAAACTCATTTTTATAGAATTCAAACAGTCAAAAATCCTGATGTTTCTAAGTACTTGTATATTTAATTTAATCTTTTAAAGTTTAGTCAACATAGCTTTTAAGTTATTTTTGGTTCTGTACAGCAATAATAATGGTAATATGTATGATCATTTTTGCTTATATTTCTCAGGATTTTCTTTTGAATAGAGTAATTGCTATTCAACATAACCTACTTTTTAAACTTATTTCAATAGATTTAGGGGGGTACGAATTGTTTTTTGTTACATGGATGAATTGTATAGTAGTGAAATCTGGGCTTTTAGTGTATCCATTACCCAAATAGTATGAACTATACTCAATTGGTAGTTTTTCATCCCTCATCCCCCTTCCACCTTCATCCCTTGTAAATCTCCAATGTCCAATAGAGCACTCTGTATGACCATGCATACCCATAGTCTTGCTCTCACTTATATTTGACAACATTTGGTATTTGTTTTTGCATTTTTAAGAAACTTCACTTAGGAGAATGGTGTCCCGTTTCATCCAAGTTGCTGCAAAGGATATTATTTCATTCTTTTTTATGGCTAAGTAGTATTCCATATATAGGGGTGTGTGTGTGTGTGTGTGTATACACACACATCACATTTTCTTTATGCACTCACCAGTTGATGGTAACTTAGGCTGATTCCATATCTTTGCAATTGTGAATTGTGCTGTGATAAAATTATGAGTGCAGGTGTCTTTTTCATATAAAGACATTTTTTCTTTTCTGTAGACACTTAGTAGTAGGATTATGGGATTGAATGGTAGGTCTAATTCTAGTTCTTTAAGGAATTTCTATACTATTTTACACAGGGAGTGTACTAATTTACATTCCCAACAACAGTGTATAAGCATTACCTTTTCAAAGCATCTGCTCCAAGATCTATTCTTTTTTGACTTCTTAATTATGGCCATTCTGACAGGAGTAAGGTGGTATCTCATTGTGATTTTAATTTGCATTTCCTTGATGATTAGTTATGTTGAGCATGTTTTCATAAGTTTATTGGCCATTTGTCTATCTTCTTTTGAAAAATGTCTGTTCATGTCTTTTGCCCATTTTTAATGGGGTTATATGTTTTTTTGTTGCTGATTTGTGTGAGTTCTTTGTAGATTCTGGATATTAGCCGTTCGTGAGATATACGGTTTCTGAATATTTTCTCTAATTCTGTGTGTTTTCTATTTTCTCTGTTCATTATTTACTTTGCAGTGCAGAACATTTTTAATTTAATTAAGTCCCATTTACTTATTTTTGTTGTTGCTTTATTTACTTTTGGGGTCTTATTCATAAACTCTTTATCAAAAATAGTTTTTCCTCAATTTCTTTCTAGAATTTTTATGGTTTTAAGACTTACATTTAAGTCTTTAATCCATTTTGAGTTAATTTTTGTATGTGGTAAGTGATAGGGATCCAATTTCATTCTTCCTCATCGGGCTATCCATTTTTCCCAGCACTGTTTACTGAATAGGTTGTCCTTTCCCCAGTGTATGTTTTTGTCTACTTTTTCAATGATCAGTTGGTTGTGAGTATGTGGTTCTATTTCTGGGTTTTCCATACTGTTCCATTGATCTAAGTGTTATTGGGTAATGTGATGCCTCCAGGTTTGTACTTTTTGGTTAGCATTGTTTTGGCTATTTGGGCTCTTTTTTGATTCCATATGAAATTTAAGATGTTTTTTGTTCTAATTCTGTGAAAAATGACATTGGTATTTTGATGGGAATTGCACTGAATTTGTAAATTCCTTTGGGCAGTATGGACATTTTATCAATATTGATTCTTTTAATTCATGAACGTGAGATGTTTTTCCATTTGTTTGAGTCATCTATGCTTTCTTTTATCAGTATTTTGTAGTTCTCATTGTACAGATCTTTCATCTCCTAAGTTAGGTATTTTCCTAGGTATTTCTTTTTTTATTTGCAGCTGCTATAAATGAGAATGAGTTCTTGATTTGATTCTCAGCTTAGCTGTTATTAGCATATACAGATAATACCGATTTTTGTGCGTTTGTTTTATACCTGAGACTGCTGAATTCGTTTATTAATTCTAGGAGTCTCTTGAAGAAGTCTTTAGGGTTTTCTAGATATAATATCACATCATAGGAAAACAGGGATAGTTTGACCTCCTCTTTTCCAATATGGATACCTTTTATTTCTTTCTCTTATCTGATTGCTCTGGCTAAGAATCCCAGTATTATGTTGGATAGAAGTGGTGAAAGTGGGCATCCTTGTCTTGTTCCAGTTCTTGGAGGGAATGCTTTCAGCTTTATTCCATTCAGTGTGATGTTGGCTGTGTGTTTGTCATATATGGCTTTTACAATTTGGAGGTATGTTCCTTCTATGCCTAGTTTGTTGAGGATTTTTATCATGAAGGGATGCTGAGTTTTATCAAGTGCTCTTTATGCATGTATTGAGATGATCATATGGATTTTGTTTTCAATTCTTGTTATGTGGTGAATCACATTTACTGATTTTGCAGATGTTGAACCCTCCTTGCACCCCTGTAATGAAACCTACTTCATCATGGTGAATTTTCTCTATATGCTTTTGGATTCAGTTTACTAGTGTTTTGTAGAGAATTTTCGCATCTAGATTCATGAGGGATATTGGTCCATAGCTTTCTTTTTTATTGTCCTTTCCTGGCTTTGGTATCAAGGATCTGTAAACTGTGAATTTACCTAAAAGAAATATTTCCAGTTTGGGCTAATAAAATGAACTGAGACCACTTCAGCATAAGTTAATTACTCTGGCATGAGTAAATAAATATACTTGAAAAGTGGAACAAATATTTTTGAAAATTGACTTTTTTTCCTCTAAATGTCCAGTATCATTCTGTTGAGTCAACACTTAGACAACGATAAGTGGCAAACTCAAGTATGAATAATTTTTAATAGCCAAGAATTATCATGAAATTTCTTTTTTTTGTTTCCTCAAAATACTCAGACATACTGACTTTTTTATTAAGGTAGCTAAGCAATTTTAAAATTGTAAACAGGCATTTATTCTCAACTTAAAAGATGTTTTTAACACAAGACCCCAGGATGTATTAGGTAAATTCAAAATGATAGATGAATTTAGATATAACCAACTGTTACGCCAATATACTGTTCTGTAGTTCTTGGCTCTATTCCAAGACTTTGCATACAACATACAATTCACCAAAGTGCATTCTGGGTCATTTCTACAATTATGCTGAATTACCAGATGTTCTTTGCTGTACATAGTAAATGTAAAAGCTCATTTAAAAGTCATAACTCTAGAGTACCATACAGTAAGAGCAGGGACTGCAGCTTTTTTACTTCTTGATAATAGAGCAGTGGTTTATGCACTTAGCCCTATATTTATACCTGAGACATTATTCCTGACTAATTGGCATTTTATGAATTGGCATCAATCATGGAAGTATTAAATCAAATTCAGAGAAAAGCAAACATAAATGATGGAAAGCTGAGTTTGACATACGTAAAAGATTAAAAAGCCAAATATATTTTACTTAGCCAAATAGTATCTTAGGGAGATGTGGTGTTTAATTTTATGTGTTAATTTGGCTGGGCCATGGTACCCAGACATTTGATCAAACACTGATCTTGATAGTGCTGTGAAGATATTATTTAGATGCTATCAACATTTATCATAGTAGACTTTGACTAAAGCAGATTACCCTCCACAATGTAGGATTAGTTGAAGGTCTTAAGAGAAAATAGGCTGATGTTCCCCAAGGAAGAAGGAAATCTGCCTACAGACTGTCTTTGTACCTGAGCTGCAAACTCAACTCTTCCCTAGGTCTCCAGACTCCCAGCCACCCTGAAGATTTTGGACTTGCCAGCCTC
>NW_012148730.1:6756563-6769556 GCF_000956105.1 Propithecus coquereli
TTCTCAGCATAACCATTTCTGGAAAAGCAATTTAAAATGCTTATAGATATGGATTCAGCCTTTTCACAAATGGTAAAAAATGTAGTAAAGTCAGGTGTTGATTGACAATAAAGAAATATTCTGTAATTACTCTATTGCTATTATTATTATTTAATATATATACAAAATAGTAAACATTCATGGATTGTGCCATAAATGAATTTATGTCAAAGAAGTAGTAAAATCTATTCCCAAAGAAACTAGCCTAAAGGTGCAATTATACTAAGGGCACTGCCATTATTAGTATGTTTCTGTGTGTGAGTGTGTGTGTTCATGGAAGTTTGAAAATCAACTGAATAGCCTCATTTTCACATAGGGGCAAGATCCCCTTGTCTCCTTCTACATTGTTCTTATTAAAATCAATTTCTTCAGTGAAGACCCTGACTTCACCACAATGCAATATATCAATATAGCAAAATTGAACTTGTACCCATGAATATATACAAATAAAAATATACACTGTTCTATAGTTCTAGGTATCCCTTAATCCATTCAAGTTGACACCTAAAATTAACCATCACATCATTTTAACATAAATTGAACTTGAAAAGTGCTATAATGAAAGGATATGCAAGTTGCTTAGATCTATAGGGAGCAGATTAATTCCTCAAGGGAAGATCTGGGAAAGTTTCAAAGACGAATATTTCATTGAACTTGCCCTTTTAAAGGATTGATAAAACTTCAGTAAGGGGAATATGAAAAGAAAGACATCCCATGCAAAAATATTAGCCTAATCAAAGTTATGGAAGTAGATAGTAAGTTAATTAAAAACAGTATAATATTGTTTGGATATAAAGTATATTATTGATATGTGTACTGGGAAATGATACTGCAATGTAGATTAGAGCTAGGACATCTTTAACTTTCCTCTCTTCTTTATATGTCATATACAGTTTTTACCAAATCTTATTCTCTCTTATTTATGGTATCTACTACATCTTGCCAAAGCTAAGTCATTTTCAGGTCATGGACATTTCATCTTAGAACTTTGGGCATGGATTCCAATTAGAAAATGTCAACTCTATCTGAATGAGTGAGGTGGGAATTTAGAACACTCTAGGACACAGGAAGAAAGTGTGTACCTCAAAGTCAGGTGATGTTTCCTCTATCTTCAGATAGCACCTTCCTATTAATATTAATGTCTAGAATTTTATTTACAGTGTCAGGTGTATGGTGAAGCTAAGTTCAATATTAGTCATTACTAAGAGATCCCTCTGGACAGTGTGCATTTGGAAGCAACTAGAAAAGTGCCTGGCACTCATTAAATACTCAGTAAAATAATTTTAAAGGTAAGAAGGCAAATCACTACTTAAGTCCGCCACCTTTAAAAGGCCTTTTTACTTCTTCCACACTTGGAATCAGTCTCTTTTATCTCTCCTATTGATATTTGTTCCCCTAACAGCATATGTTGCTCTCTACCCTGTATTTCGGATATAGCAGGTGCTCAGTAGATGTTTGTTGAATGAATGGGAATAGATTTCAGTTTAATACTTGATTCTATTTGATTTTGCTTAAACTAATGAAAGGACAGGACTTATTGAAATCACTTAGAATTAATCACTAGGAAAGTCTCATGATCAAATAGGGGATCTGCTTTTCTCCTGAACCAGGCCCATCAGACCCAGATTCTCTTTACTGAAAAAAAAAAAAAAAAACATTTTGGAGCCACCTCTTTAAGGCTTATCTCTATCAAGGAGGTTGACCCATTCTGCTTCTTGGTGATTATGAAGTAGATTATTGCTAAAACACTCCAAATCCAAGTGGAAATAAGAGAGAAAGAATTGTTTAATTAGGGAGAGTGAAATTCAGGGAGCCTTTTGTGTGTGTCCATGAATCTGTGCACCCATTATTTCCCTCCAATAGAGCAGCAACAACTTTTAAATGAATAGGGGAGTCAATGATTGGAGCACCTGCAAGTTGAGCTTGATCACCTTAAAATTTATTAATCTGGACTATGTAAGGCACTGAGGAAAATTCTAATAATAAAATCTCTGCATTAGAAGGGGGGCATAATTTGACTTGTCATTCTGCTGGATGACCTAATATATCAACTCCTATTTTATGTCTTTGAGAAATGACCTCAGGCTGCTCCCTATCAATAGATAACTCGATTCAAAACTTTCCTTTTTACATATTCACTGGCACCTATAATTATCCTATAAAAAATAGATGTTGAAATTCAATGAATGGGGATAACAATGAGAAAGGGAGCTAATTCCAGGGGATAAAAGTACAATGGAAAAGTAGCATGTTGCCTCTAGTGAAGTAATTTCTGTTCACTTTGCTTATTTTTTGCCCTTTTCCTTGAAAGGAGGTCTGTTACGGTCCTTCTGAGTTGGCTTCTAGAGTTTTAAGCTTTATTGCATTAAAGAGGTTCACTTTTGTCTTCACTTCCAATCAATGATATTAATACACCTATGGTAATATTGGTATTATAATGCTATGTATTGTAATGCTAATTTGGCCAATATTACAAGCTAGCTCCTCATAAAACACCAGTAGTAGTAATAGCTTTCATTTATTGAGTGCTTATTGTATGCTAAATATTTAATGTGCATGACATCATTTAATCATCAGAGCAATGCTGTGAAGTAGGTATTGTTATTATCAACCTGTCCTCTTAATCACATTACTTCATGTAAAACATTGACCACAGAAAGCTCTGCATTGTGTGAGGCTAGTGTCTTATGGGAATGTGCCTTGGAAGAGGGGAATGTAGCCTTCTCAGCATAACCATTTCTGGAAAAGCAATTTAAAATGCTTATAGATATGGATTCAGCCTTTTCACATAAAGAATAATGCATCTTTTTTTGTACCTTTATCCCATGAAGGCATAATGCTTCAGAGTGTTAAAGCAACTAAGCAAAATATCACAGGGTCTAAAAACCCTGTGGCTAGACCACAAAGATATTTATATGAGAACAAGGAGGAGTTTCCATAAAACAGAAAAATGCAACTATACGCAGTTACTAGATTTTCTCTTGTGCCTATTGCTCAGCCCCAGCCAATGCATCGCTTCTGAAATTCTGCAGGTATTAAAAGAACTGGAAAAAAATTGCTATAGTCCAGCAGTTATGTGTGTGTCTGTGTGTGTGTGCATGTGCACGCACCTGGGTGTATGCGTGTTTCAAATTATTTGTCTGTGAAAGATCTTTTATGTTGTGTATCTTTTGATAAATAAATGATAAAAGAGATTAAGATTTCTGTTGACTTGAAAAATATACATTTGAAATATAACTTACATTAACACTGTCCAAGACTAACTTAATTTGCATGAAGTGCTCAATATCTTTCTGGAAAGCCAAGTCAGTTGCATTTTAGTTATAACAAATGGATTTGGCATGAGATATAAAATGATTTATTAGCAAAGCACAGAAGCAACATTCTGAATTCTTATGTAACCTTTGATAGCCTGTTCTAACACTGCTTGGTATTTGTCATCAATGGGCATAACAGGACTGAAAATAGAAAATCTTGCACTGGAAGCTGATTTCTTGGGTTAAAGAATGTATGATTCTGTGCCCTAGACCAGTGAGAGGTTCTGAGAAAATTGATAAGGTTGACAAAGTTTGTGTTTGCTGTTCTTGCATGCTGTTTATTTTGTTCATCCCCCACTTCTAGTCTTCTTGCTATGTCCTTTTGATGACTTCTTGTTAGATTCCCAGATCTGCACCACTGTGTGTGGTTGTGAAGATTGTGCTCTTCATAAGGGCACTGCACATGAAGGGGCACCAGTCACATTGTATACATCACAGATTTGTATATTTGTACAATTTTCTGAAAGATGGAACCAATATTCTGTGGTCTAAATAACTGGTATATTATTAACTCTTCCTGATGGAGGGAAGTGAAGTTTCCTAAGAAAGAGAAACATTTTAGTTTTTCATTTTCACAAAAGCACTGCTGTGGTTAATAGCAGCCCTGGCCTGGATGTTTAGCTGCCCACAACTGCTTTTCCAGCTGTAGCAATCTACTGGAATTTCCACAACACATTACAATTGCCCAATTTTCCTTCATCCTTCATGGCCCTTATATAGTATATGCAAATATCACCCCTTACCACATAATATTAGCAGAGCTGAGTTTAGAAATTTGGGAAGGTTAAGAAGCGGGGTAGAGTGGAGATGTATTTCACTTAGGGATAGGTTTACAAAATCAGCATGTAAAGTGAAATGGCTATATTATCAAACTTATACTTTAAATACAAGAGGTCTTCAAAAGTTCATGGAGAATTCGTATTGTCAAAAAATTATGCATGGATTTCAAAAAACTTTTTGCACCAAAATAAACTCACGCCAAATTGTTATAACATGTCTGAACAGGATCTAGTTTGAGGAACTAAGAAAAGTAAGATTCCACTTTGATAAAAAGCCCTATGGAAGCAACATGAATTCTACTAAAATTGAAATAAGAAGAAACATCAAATTTATGGGTGGAAGAATGGTGAAATCATTGATGCTTTACAAAAAGTTTATGGGGACAATGTCCCAAAGAAATTAGTTGTTTAAAAATGGATAACTTGCTTTAAGAAGGGACGAAATGATGTTGAAAAGGAAACCTGGAGTGGTAGACCATCAACAACAAATTTCAAGGGAAAATAAAACTTAATGTGATGAAATTCAGCTGTGAATTCATCTTGCCTGGGGCTTTTATTTTTTGGAAGAATTTTTATTGTCACTTCAATCTCGTTGCTTCTTATTGGTCTGTTCAGGAGTTCTATTTCTTCCTGATCGAGTCTTCGAATATTGCGTGTTTCCGGAAATTTGTCCATTTCCTCTATGTTTTTGAGTTTATGTGCATGTGAATTTTCATAGTAGTCACAGATGATATTTTGTATTTCTGTGGTATCAGTTGAAATATCTCCTTTTTCATTTCTTATTGAGTTTATTTGGATCCTTTCTCTTCTACTCCTGGTTAATCTAGCAAGAGGTCGATCAATTTTGTTAATCTTTTCAAAGAACTTTTTGTTATATTGATCTTTTGTATTATTTTTGTATTTCTAATTTCATTTAGTTCTGCTCTGATCTTAGTTATTTGTTTTATTCTGCTTTGGGTTTGGATTGCTTTTCCTTTTCTAATTCCTTTAAATGTGCCATTAGATTGTTAATTTGTGATCTTTCTGTCTTTTTGATGTAAGAATTAAATGCTATGAATTTCCCACTTTGGGCTGGTTTTGCTGAATCTCATAGATTTTGATAGCTTGTGTCCCCTTTGTCATTCAGTTCGAGGAATCTTTTGATTTCAATCTTAATTTTATTATTGATTCAATAATCATTCAGCAACAGGTTGTTTAATTTCCATGACTTTGTGTAGAATTTAGTGTTTCTCTTGGATTTTCTTTTCATTTTTTTTTCCACTGTGTTCTGAGAAGATACATGGTATGCTTTCTAGGTTGTTGAGTTTTTTGAGACATGTTTTGTGATCTTAGATATGATCAATCTTGGAGAATGTTCCATCTGATGATGAAAAGAATATATATTCAGTAGCTTTGAGGTAAAATATTCTGTAAATGTCTGTTGGGCCCATTTATCTAGAGTCATGTTTAAGTCCAGCGTTTAATTATTTATTTTCTGCCTGGATAATCTGTCCAACTCTGCCAGTCTTGTGTTGAAGGCCCCAGCAATTATGATGCTAACATTGATGTCTTTGCTTAGATCTAGTAGAATTTGCTTTATGAATCTGGGTGCTCCCATGTTAGGTGCATAAATATTTAGGATTGTTATGTCTTTTTCTTGAATTGCTCCCTTTACCTTTATATAATGACCGTCTTTGTCTTTCTTTACTATTGTTGATTAAAAGTCACTTTTCTCAGAATGGCTACACCTGCTTTCTTTTGGTTTCCATTTGCGTGGAATATTTTTTTCCTTCTCTTTGCCTTGAGTCTACATGAGTCCTTATGGATTAGGTATTTTTCCTGGAGACAGCAGATACTTGGCTTGTATTTTTTATCCATTCAGCCAACCTATGTCTCTTGAGTGGAGAATTCAAACTATTCACAGTGTTTGATGAAATTGATAGGTGGGATGCTGTTCTTTTATCCTGTTGGGTAGTATCTTGTTGCTTTGTTTTATCTCTTGTGCTATTGTTTTATATCAGCTCTGAGCTTTAGCTTTTGGGTGATTTTACTCTCATGGGTGACTATTGTGCTGATCCATTTTTAATGCTGTTCTGAATATTTCCTGCAGGGCAGGTCTGGTCTTGACAAATTCCCTCCGTGTTAGCTTATCTAGAAAATTCTTTATTTCTCCTTCATATATGAAACTTATTTGTTCAGGATACAAAATTCTAGGCTGGTAGTTGTTCTTTTTAAGAAGACTGAAGATGGCACTCCTATCCCTTCTGGCTTGTAAGGTCTCAGTTGAGAATGTAGTTAGCCTGGTGGGTTTTCTTTTGTAAGTTACTTGATGTTTTTGCCTCATGGCTAAGAGGAGTTCCTCCACCATGTTGCCTTTGGCCAGTCTGATGACTATGTTTCTTGGTGATTGCCTCTTTGGAATGAATCTCCCAGTTGTTCATTGAGCTTCTTATACCTGGATTTTTAAATCTCCAGCAAGGTCAGGGAAGCTTTCCTCAATTATTCCCTCAAATAGTTTTTCCAGTCCTTGTCCGTTTTCTTCTTCACCTTCAGGGATGCCTATGATTTTTATATTTGGCCATTTTACATAATCCCATATTTCTTGTAGGCTTTGTTCATTCGTCTTAATTCTCTTTTCTTTATTTTTAAGTGACCGAATTAATTTGAAAGAGCTGTCTTCAAGGTCTGAGATTCTCCCTTCTGCCTGTTCTAGTCTATTCTTAAAACTTTCCACTGTGCTTTTTATTTCCTTAAATTAATTTTTCATTTTGAAAGATTCTATTTTTTGTGTGTGCCAATCTCTTTAGTGAATTTTTCATTTTTTTCCTGAATTGTTTTTCTGGTTTCTTTGAGTTGGTTTTCAATTTTCTCTTGGATTTTGTTGAGCTTTTGTAAATACATATTTGGAATTCTTTATCTGTCATTTCAATATTTTCATTTTGATTGGTATCCATTGCTAGAAAGCTGTTGTTCCCTTTGAGGGGGGGGTATCCTTTCAGTCTGATTTTTCACACTTCCAGAGTTCTTTCACTGATTTCTTCTCCTCTGGAGCAGCTGTTGCTTCTTATTTTTGGATTTCCTTATTTAGGTGGGGCTTTCCCCCTGCCACTCATATGGGTGTGTTTGATGTATATGTTGTGTAAGAAACTTTGGCTTTGCTTATGGGTGCTTTGATGGCAATATAGATTCCAGATGGATGCGTTGGTTATAGATATTCTTAGTACGGGGTTTTCTCAGTTGCTAGTGGTTTGTAGGTTGTAGCAGTATTGAAATATGTGACTGGGCAGATTCCCTGTCTCTCTTTGATTAGGGAGGATTGAGGGCTTTGAAATCCCTTCTCTTTCCAGAGTCCTGTGGTCTTCTTAGCTGTGTGAATTGTATTGGAACACCCAGCCAAATCTCTGGGACAGTAGGTGGTGCTTCTGGATGATAATCAATCACACCCTGTATGAGTGATTGGGCTATGTTGGGTGAGCTTTCCCTCAGGCTCCACAAAAGCTGGCAAGGTAGCTGTTTTGGCAGGTGTCAAAAGTCTGCTCTTAGCTTCTGGGTAAAGCCTCCAGGGAGGGGCTTAAGTGGCCCCATCCAACCAGAAAGTCTGCTTGTGGAGGCAAGGCCACCTGAATTTCACTATCTGGCTGTCAGGAGTGGGTTTTACTCTTCTTATCCCTCCCCTGTTCTGTGCTGTGCCTTTGGCATCTGCAGGCAGGCAGGTGCTCAAACTAACTGAACTCTTCCATGATGGTGCTGTGGACTAGGGACTTCCTTGCCCAGGATCCTGGCCTGGGCTGGGAGTGCAGCCTTCCTGTGGGTGGAGGGGTGCCCCATGAGTATGCTAAAGCTGGGTCCCACACTGCACTCTCCTCTCAGTTCTTCCCACGTGTGCTCCCTTGCCTCCTGAGATTCGTTCACAAATCTCCCCTCTGTGCCACTGAGCGACAGGATCAAGACCGGGGGATATAGAATCTGGCCTGCGAGCCTGTCACCTGGTCCCCAAAGATCAATCTCTGACCTTTCCAGGGAGCAGTTGTGCTGGTCCCAAGTTGCCTGTGGTGTGCTCAAGCCGGTTTGACATCCATCTGCTTTGGGGTGTGTCCTGCTCTGATGGAGCTGCCAGGCCAGCAGCACCAGGGAGGGCTAGTGAGCAGGGAGCTCACAGTCTGAGCTCCCCTCAGTCTGCTGCAGGACCTTAAGAGGAAAGGTTTGAGCCTCACTCTCTGCGGAAGCCTCGGCATGGTAACTCAATTGCCTCTCTCAACAGCCATGGGTGGGGAGGAGAAGGGGAAAAAAGGGTCTGGATGGAGGAAACCTTGCACTCTGGTCATCTCTGTCCCCCTCTCCAGAAAGCAGCCTATCCTAACTATCCAAGCTCTGGAGTCACACAGTTCCCCCAGGACCCACTGGACTTCTGTGGCTCCCGCACTCTTGGCTGGAGTTGGTAAATGTTTGTGTGAGAATGAGCAAGGTAGAAACTGAAGGAGTTGAAGACCTCTGGGCAGGACAAAGGTGCGCAATGAGTAGAGAAGCTATATGGTGTTGCTATCCTGGCTAGGGCCTGTGGTTGTGGGAAACACCCCAGAGAAGCTGGGAGCCTAGTGCTTTGTTCCCAAGAAGCACCCAACTGACTAGCAGTAGCTTTATGGCTCGTGGGGGGAGAAAGTCTCTCTAGCAGTTCAGGAACCCACGGACTGTCCAAGACACAAGGGAGGGAGAAACAATTCACTCTACCTACCCTTTTCACTCGACTCCAATCCTCTCTGAGTTTGATCTCTGCCGATGTTTTGCTCCTTGCTCTGCTCCGCAACTTCTTCCTGTGGAGTCTCTTGTAGGTGCTGACACTCTTCTCTCAGAATTACACCCAATCTACATTTGTTTGCTTGCTTGTTTTTTTCTGTTTCATCTAAAAGTTTTCCTTCTTACTGAGGCACTCTGGCACCTGGTGTCTGGTCAGTCATCTTGAATCCCACCAAGAGCAGAGCTTTTAATGGAAATTTTAAACAAGTAGGATCAAGATCCTGAAGCATTTCTTCCAAGAATTGTAATAAGATAAACCATGACTTTACCAGTACAATCCTGAAGACAAAGAACAAACAAAAGAATGGCAATCAAGAGGTAGAAGTGGTCCAGTCAAAGAAAAAGTGGACCAGTGAGAGCAAAGATATAGCAACAGTGTTTTGGGATGCTCAAGGCATTGTGCTTGCTGACTTTCTGACGGGCCAAAGAATGATAACATCTCCTTATTATGAGAGTCTATTGAGAAACACCACCAATGCTTTAGTAGAAAACTAGGAAAGCTTCACCAGAGAGTCCTTCTCCACCACAACAATACTCCTGTACATGCTTTTCATCAAACAACTGCAATTTTTTGAGTTCAGTGGGAAATCATTAGGTATCCACCTTCCAACCCTGATTTGGCTCCTTTGACTTCTTTTTGTTTCCTAATCTTAAAAAGTATTTAAAGGGCATTCACTCATTTTTCTTCAGTTAATAATACAAAAAAAGATGAATTTTACATGGTTAAATTCCCAGGACTGTGAGTTCTTTAGGGATTGGCTAAACGGTCTAAATGGTTGGTATCATCATTTACAAAAGTGTCTTGAACTTAAAGTAGCTTATGCTGAGAAATTGTTTATATTTATTTTTACCTTTTATTTTAATTTTTCACAAACTTTTTGAATTTCCCTCATACCATAGGAAGACATCGTGTTGCAGTTTCTCTGCCAGTATCGGAACATATCATTTTCTTGCAATGCTTTGTTATTAAGGACCATGGACTATAAAATAGTGTATCTTTGAATATTTAGAATTGCATTTAGGTTGTCAAGAAACTCAGATCTGAAAAGGTATCCGCGACCACTGACTGAAAGACAAGAGTAGTTCACTCTGAGTCTAATTCTCAATGAGTGCAGTGGCAGGCAGAATTACCTAGGCTGCTAACCATGGAAAAAGTATAAGTTAAAGAATGTGACTTCAGCATATTTTTGTTCCTGAAATCATACCATGTAGGATTTTACACATAAATTTGTCTATAAAGAATATAGAGGGCCAAATCAGAGGAAATTTATTTGGTTATTTCTATAGTGTTTATGCTCTAACTAAGGATGGTGTACAAAAGGCTCTTTCTTAAGCCTAAACATTTCTCCTTTTTTTGCATATCATTTCATCAGTTTTAACAGTGAAACATCACTATATTTTGTTTCTCAAATGTTTTCTACTATATGCTAAACTTCATTAATGATTAGGAATTCTAAGAAGGGAAACAATAGAGATATGATGTTAGAAGAGTAAGGAAATGGAAAAATTTTGATCTGGAAAGACACATAGAGAGCACCAATCTTCCTCATTTTGTAAATTAATATACTCTGGTCCAGAGATATTAGATTGATGACTTACACGTGTAAGTCCACACTTTAAGTGACTATTGTTAATTTATCTATCCATTCATCCATCCATCCATCCATCCATTTATTCAGTCTTCTTATATTTTACTATCTTCCATTCATCAGGCACTAAATGAGGAACTGGGGTACAAATATGAATAAGAAACCTCAAGGGGCTTATGGCCTAGGAAGGGAGACAAATATATAAACAGACCATTTTTATATCATATATTGTAATGATAGTGATATGCAGGGAGATTTATAGAAACACAAGAGAAGGTTATATGACTTAGTGTGGGGTGGGATGGACTATCAGGTAAAGAATCCTGGAGGAAATAATACACAAGGTGGAAGCCGATGAAAAATTTAGAGTAAATCAAGAGGAAATTGATCAGGGGAACTGTCATTCCAGGCAAGGGAAAGAAGGATCAAAGGCATGGAGATGAAAAAAATAAAAGCAAAAAAAGACAAACATGGTGTGCATGTGAGGGAACTACATGCAGTTCTACTTTGTTGGATTAGGAGTATATATTGTCAATCAGATTTGGGGATGGGGGTGTAAGGTCAGGGAGTTTGGAAGAGACAATAATGGAGACCTTTATATTTTATTTAAAGGCTTGGGCTTCATCTCATAGGCTTTACCAAGAAATCAGTCCTTTTACATTTTAAGTGAAATGTCTTGGAAATATTTTCCATATTTCTGGAAACATTTTCAATGTGCATAACTCATCATAGTCTTTGTAATAAAGCTTGGATATGTTATATTCCTCCAATAACAAAACAGTCCAATAAAAACATAAAGATAAAAAACATTTTGGAAGTACATGAATTTCAGGATATATTAGCTAAATCAAACTTTTTCCAGTTTGGAACTTCCTTGGCTAAGAAAATACATGTCGATATTGGATTAAGATCCAGATTTAAAGGTATCCATGAATACATGTGGCACAATACATCTTGCTACAGTTCACACAAAAAAAAATCAATTGGAAAAGTTTCAACCGAAAAAACCAATAAAAAAAAAACCGGGAAGGAAAAATAAAAAAAAGGAAAGGCTCCTAACCGAAAAAAAAAACAAGGAAAACCTTGGTTTAATTAACAAGGAATTTTAACTTTTCCCCAAAAAACCAAAAGAAAGAAAAAAACAAAAAAAACCCGCCTTGAAGCATGGGATATGGATTTGGGCACAATTTGGAGCCTTTTACAGATAAGAGTGTGGAAAAATAACTGTAACTGAGCTGGTCATAACTTCCATGTAAGTTCATAGGAATCTCTAAAACTCTGCTTATTTGGAGGGATAGACATAATAGGCAATAGGTCAGGTAAGGCCTGTGTACTGCATAACTGTAACATTGAAATCTATTATAGTATTGAAGTCTGAGACCTAGAATAATACTTTTAATAAATTAAGATTTATTCATCCTTGGTGAAATAAATATTTACTGAGGGCTTACTTTGTCAAACTGAGTTAGGTGCTGAGACTATAAAGCTGAGAACACATGGTATAATAGAAAGGACTGGTCCTTAGAAAATTTGCAAATCTCAGTTCAATCCTGGCCTTGCCCTTTGCTATCTTAGAGACCTTGGACAAGCTCTTTAGTTTCTTAAAATTCAAATTTCCTTGTCTATATAATGGGAGAAGTCACACATATTGAATGTGTTTATTATAATTATTCAGTGATATAATGCACATAAAATACCACAGAAAAATATTCAATGCATGGTAGTTAGCATTATATTTAACTAAGCATTATTGTTTCCTATTATTAATATGTTCATTATAGAGAATTTATAAATCAGAGAAATTTTTGAAAAAAGGCATAATTTCATCACTCAACAAAAATAACATTAAATATTTTGGTGTAGCTCCCAATAGACTTCTTTTTCTGTGCATAGGTTTTTTTCAACTAAAGTAATATAACAAAAACATTTTGCATGCTATACATTCTTTTCAAATAGCTGCAAGATACATATACAATGATATATGTCTGTAATTTAAATAATCCTCACATTGTTGGACATTTTAGTTGCTGCAAAGTTTTTCTGATGTTACAATAAACACACATTTTATATAAAATGTTGTTTAACTTACTGTAGATACCTAAAATAGAAATTCCTGAGCCTAAAGATATTTTCAATTATTGCTTCATAATACCAAACTTCTTACCAATTAAATTCCCATTATATTACCTGTTGCCCACATCCTCATCATGTATTTTTATATGTATTTTTAAAAATTTATCATTAATATTTTCACCATTAGGCATAAGCATTTTTTACTTGTTCTCAATGAAAATCTCTATGACTTTCAGGTTAGTAGGTGAAGAGTCTTAGCTCCAAAAGAGTAAGTAAATTCAATTATCAGCACTGATTTGGAATAAGAAGTAAATACAAAAAAGTGAACCTAAAAAAACATCTAGAGGAAATTATCAGACTAAGGAACTCCTGAATATATTTACCATCTTAACCATTTTTAATTATACAATTCAGTAGTGTTAA
>NW_012148730.1:6769926-6802571 GCF_000956105.1 Propithecus coquereli
ACGGGTATTTGCATACACAAAGAGTGCAATGCGCACCATCCAAGGGATGGGCACACTTGAAACTCGAACTTGGGGGGGGAGTGAGGGGGCAAGGGCAACATACATAACCTAAACATCTGTACCCCTGTAATATGCTGAAATAAAAAAAAAACATACAGACTAACAAACATGAAAAAATACTCAACATCTCTAATCATGGAAGAAATGGAAGCCCTTGTGCATTGATGTTGGGAATGTAAAATGGTGCAACCATTATGGAAAACAGCATGATGATTTTGCAAAAAGTTAAACATAGAATTTCCATGTGATCCAGCAATTCCATATCTGTGAATATTCCCGGAATACTTGAAAGCAGAATTATTCACAATAGCCAAAAAGATGGTAGCAGCTCCAGTGTCCATTGATAGATGAATGAATAAACAAAATTTGGTGTATACATTCGATGGAATATTATTCAGCTTAAAAATGATGGAAATTCTGACACATGCTACATGGATGAACTTTGAGAACATTATGCTAAAGGAAATAAACCACTCATAAAACGACAAATGCTATATGATTCCATTTACATGAGGTACCTAGAGTATTCAAATTCATAGAGACAGAAAGTAGAATTGTGGTTTCTAAAGGCTATGGGGAGGAAGAAAGAGGGAGTTGTTGTTTAATGGATGTCTTTTGCAAGATGAAAAGAACTCTGAAGGTTTATTGTACAACAATGTAATTGTACTTAACATTACTGAATTGTATAATTAAAAATGGTTAAGATGGTAAATTTGATATTCTACATACTTTGACACAACTAATAATAAAAATGTATATCTGTATATGTAAAAACAAACAATTAAAATGCAAACATCTAATCAGGAAAATATGCGTATAAGATAAAGCAAACAATGAGTAAAAAATCTTTTATGTATATAAAGCATCTACATGTCAGTAATACAACCCCAAATTTCCAAAATAAAACAAGAAAAGCTATTAACAGTTGCCACAGAAGGAATGCAAATATTCAATCAATATTTGAACAAAATAGTCACTTTTACAAATATCCACTAAAGAGAAAATTAAAATGACACTGAGATACAAATAGGAAAAATTGAAAATGTTAATGACAAGTTCAGGCAGATATAGGGAGTATTAAATGTACTTTCACTATTATGAGTATTGTAAATTTGTGAAAAACACCTGGAAAACATTTGACAAAACTATGACAAAAACCTTAAAATATGTTCATACTCTGCCAGGGTAATTCCACTAAGACCACATCTTTAGGAAATAAATCCGTATTCAAACAGGGTTTATTTATACATATGTTGATTGCAGTCCTGCTTGTAACAGTAGACATTGATAATAACCTAAATGTCCAGAAGAAATGGAAAAATGGCTTATCCATATGATGGGATATTAATCAGGTAGTAAATACTTATAATGCCAGAAATTGACAATACTATAAATATCCAAGTAGAAGGAGATGAACAAAAAAGTTCCATCCATATTATTGGATAGTATTAAGGTATTAACTATACATGCAAAAACATAGATGAATCTGAGATATTCTGCTGAGTTAAAAAAAGTAAAACACAAAAGATTGCATATTGAATGATTAAATTTTGTGACATTCTTTAACAGGTTAAACTCATTTATGGTAAAAATAAATCATAAGAGTGGTCTCCTGGGGATGACTGACAAGGAGGTGGCATACGGGAACTTTCTGAGGTGATGGAAAAATTTTATGTCATGACATATTTTATTCATTATGAGAGTGTATGCACTTGTCAAAACTCATTGAATTGCACCCTTAAGATCTGTGCATTTCATTCTATGTAAATTATATCTTAATATTTAAAAAATTATGAAAATACTGTTTTCATAAAATTCTTAATGACACAGGAAAATGCCAAGCTTGTAATGCTAAGTGAGAAAAGACTTAAAAAATGTACATGCAGAATGATTCCATTTGTATGTGTGTGTGTATTTAAATACTAGAATCTACTAACATTTTGTGAATAGAGTTTATCAGTAGGATTGAATGCTTTTGTCCTTATACTTTTTTATATTCAAAGATTTCTAAAATGAGCATGCAATACATTATAATAAAAATGGCTAAATATTTATTGAATGTGAAGATTGGGTTGTCTCTTGGTGAGCTGTTAGGTCAGGGACTACCAACCATACACTTCACTGATCCCTTAGCTCTCTGGGTTCCTGAGATAAAGGAAAATGAAATAGCACTTAGTCCACATTATTACTGGAACCTCAATTAAATATCTGCATTCATAAAATTCTCTTTTTTCTCATTGGCTCCTGTTTCAGAGAACTAGATTTAGAAATTTGGGCCCCTCATACTGTCCCTTTATCCTTTGTTTCAAATAACATTTTAAAAACTCATCCTTCCATCTGGTCTGTGTGATGCTGACTAATGCATTAGCTCTTCCTGCCCTTTCTTCTGGAACACTCTTGGGTTAAGTATGTTCATTCATGAATAACTGTTTAATTATTATAATTTTGTTATTTGCAGAGTCCTGGCAGTAGACCCAGGGCTATAAAAGCAAAGACATGTTTGCTGACTAAAGCTTACTATTGAACAAAAGACAAATCACTGAGTACAAAGGAGCATGCTTCAAGCAATGAAAGATTTCACCACGGTGCTTCAAGTATTCTATGTGGTGCCAAGTGGCATTGCGATGGGTGTAGGATCACTATGATCAGTATTGCTTGTAGGGCTTAATTTTTTCTTGGAGCTTTACAGTGACTTCATGATCTCTCTTAGAAATAAAAGTGGAATTAGAATTTGAAAAAAACTTTTAAATATGAAAAAATGATGCAGGAGTAATTTTATGATAATGCTAATTTCTCAGATTCACAGGAATTCTTTGTCTATAAGGATGCTCTAAAGCCTACATAACCTACTTTGTAAACTTCAATGATTCAGATTGTACCTTCTTTAGTTTTAGATTACTACTGCCTGCTAACCCAATGATAAAAGATCAATAAATGCATCTTGATTGGTATGAATGTTGATGGTTGGAGCATTACAATTCTGTAATTAGTGTAGATATTTCATATTTTTTCTTCATATCCCTAAGATATACTATGATCTATTTTATGTGCATAAATACAATGCTTAAGCATAATGAAAGCATAACTTTGAGATTGAAGCTTATTTTATTTACTTGTTAATCCTAGGTGTCCAGGTACCTCCCCAAAGTCCTATCTCCTGCTACTTGGAGAAAGTTTCTGTGATCTGACTTCTGTTAACCCTCATAGGTAGTCCTACCCCCCGCCTACACACCTAACTCTGCTAGTCCTGCTTCTCTTCAGACATTTCCTAACTACTTTCTTAACATTAACTTTACCTATCCAGTAGCTCTTTCACTCAGAATCCTGTTAGATGAGGAGTGTTAGGACAAGAAATAAATCTGCATTTTTGCATTAATGACTAAAAACAGGTATCACATTAGCCCTGCCTAGTAATTCATATCATGTTTGACTGATCTGGGAATTTTAGGTTGCACGTCTGAACCAGTAAGGAGGATATGTTTGTCTAGTGTCCCTAAAATGGCACCGTGTAGGTAACTTGTAATAATATTCTGCTGCTCTGACACCATTTGTCATCTGGTTTCTGTTTTACAGGTGTAACTACTATTTTCAGGCCTGTCATTGCTTGTGGCTGAGTCTCTGTTTGCCTCATAGATTTTGTGAAGCCTTTGTTCGAAATGAGTCACCTCTGATTGCAGCACAGCAGTAGGCCCCTTGGTTGTTTTCTAGTGGCCCTGGTTTCTTTTGGCCTTAGAATGCCTTTCTTTTTTTTTTTTTGGTTTGTTTTTTAAAAGTACAATATCATACTCCCTCTGCTCTAAATTATTTACATACACTTTCTTCATTAGGCTAACAGATAGAATGGATAAACAAATTAGCAACTTAATGTAAAATATCTTTGGTTACCTTATGAAACACTATTTTATGGATGGGGGATGTTTCTTTTTGACATTTCTTCAATGGATAACAAAGACAAATAAAATGTAATTTTTCAACTAAGATGCAAAAATAATTTGTCCCTTTATAAAATATGTTTTTGGTCTTGAAAGCTTATAGACATTCTTGGCAGAGTTATAGAAAGTTTTCAAAGGTTAGTTTAGAAAAATTTTTTTTATCACTGTAACTACCTAATTATTTGAAAAGCATCTTGTTGCCTGAAATTTTGGCAAAAATTAATACACCCTTTCTGTAAGGCCCATTATAGTGAAAGATATGTCTAATCACTGATTCCCAAATTTGAATGGTTTCTGGTGTTTCAAAGGCATAATTATGTGCAATCTAAGATGGAAAGTATACTTTTACATGCTGTTTATTATTGCTTCTATTTTTATTACATTATAACTATTAGCATTAGAAGCTATACTTCAAATAACATTTATACTTTTCTGGGTCTCTAATTTGCTATTATTGTTTATTTAAATAATTATGGTAGTACTACATCAAAAAATTGGGCCTGAGTGTAGATTAGTCCATATATAAGAGGTGGGAAAATCCTAAACAATGAATTACATCAATGTTTTTCCATCTACTTCAGAATGAATGAGCATTTTTAAATAGAGAGGTGGTATTAATATATTTTAGTTATATATGTATTACTCTTAAGGATTTCTCTAGAATTTTATATTATTTGTGAAACAATGGTATAGCCTAACCTTCAAAACTAATATATCTTAAAATTCCCATTTCCTCATATTAGTTAGGTATCCTTCAAGATGAGATATTGAAGTACCTAATAATGTCTTATTAAAGCTTCTCTTCCAGAACTGAATTTTTATTTTTAACTGAAGACTTTCTATTCTTAATTAAAAGTAGTGAGATGTATGTGCATGTGCGGGGGTCTCTTCCACTGGTGATAGGGCTTTTGTGGCTGAGACTGCCACTGCCCTTCAATATATATCTTCCCCTTTATTCGGAGTAAGAGAATCCCAGTTCTTATCAGGGCACATTGACACTCAGATTAAAACACTTTGTTTCCAGAATCTCTTGCAGTTATATGTGGCCACATGACTAAAATCTAGAAGCACAAGTTTTGTGTAAGTATTTTGGAAAGTTTTCTTAAACAAGTGGGAGAGGACTCTCATATTTCTCTTTCTTATTCTTGAAAGCAGATGTAATTGAGGGCTGGTGAAAACCTTCACATCATTTCACAGAAGCAGAAACCTACTACACCCTGGATGGGCTTTGTTTACTGTGGCATAATTACAAAAGGAGTTCTTATTATATAGTTCTCTTTGTCATGAAGCAGGACACCAGTATTTTTCTCTTTCATTTAGGCATTTTCCTTCATCACAAAATAATGGAAGATCGCTTGCTATCTTTGACACAATAGATCCAGAATAAAATATTTGAAGTCCAGGTGGCCAAAAGTGGTTTCTGTTTCATATTTGATAGGGCCCCAATTAGAGTATGTACATAATATTATTGCATAACACCCATGAGCTTATTACTAAGAACTGTCCTAGGCAAATATTGAAGTCGTCTGGGTTAGTACCCAATATTTATGTGCTAACTTTTGGCTCCTTGGGACACTCTGTCATCGTTTTTCTGCCCTGTTCCCTTCTTGTCAAACTTTCCTTTTCTTGGTTCTGTTCCCTCAGGTCCCTGTTAGCTAATCTAATTAACTGAATCAAGCTGAGATTTTAATGGCTAATAATGGCTTAATGTGCAATCCTTCTCAGATAATATTTGTCTTTTAATATAGCTCTCAGTGTTTTAACCCAAAGGAGTAAATAAATATGAGAACTTTTGTAGGACCAGTGAGGAAGATACAGTTGTAGAATATTACAGCTGGAAGGGACCTTAGAAATCTTCTTATTGAAGATGACCTGTTTCAAAACTGAGGAAACAAAGGCTAGGAGAAAAAGTCACTTGCCTGTAGTCTAAGTGCTTGTTAGTGGCAAATCAAAGACTAGATGTCAGATCTACTAATTCTCAGTTCAGAGCTCTTTCCACCTCACCACGTTGGAGAAGAAAAGCCTTTTGGCAGTAATCAAATCACCATGTCGAAGGGCATTAACTCTACAAGCATGCTCACTATAACAATTTTCAAAGTATTTTGCAGTCATTTCTATCTAATCCTAGAAAACTTTCTATAATAATGATTGCAAATTTTTAAAAATGCAATTTCCTTTTACTAAATATCAAATCTCATGCTCCTTTAATGCTATTTGAAATTTAAAAGTAAATTAAATATCACCTCTAAAAGAGAATCAAAGTAATTTTAATTTTAGAATATACCTTTTCTAAGAACACATGTCATCTTGTTCAAGATAATAGTAGGCACTTCAAAAGGTTTTAGGCTTCCTGTGATAAGTCTTCTGTTCTAAAATATGTACTGACAATGAGGGCTTAATTTTATGTATAAAGAAGGTAGGCACATTATCTGACTTTTGTGTGTTCTTAAAACCTACATCCTTTTAATGAAATGTGTGATTTTTATAGTTTTACAGTCTCATTGCTCCAAAAATGAACCCTCTGTTGTTTTCAGAAACAGTGTTATATGGTTGGTATTATGGTCTTTTTTTTTTTTTCTTTTTTGACAGATTCCATCTTTTATCCCTGTTCTTTCCTGAGAACTTACTGGCTGGTCCATAAGAGGATGTAATGAATTTTCCAATGGACACAAGTAGAGGCCCCTATTTAAGTTGAAGTCCTTTGCCATTTGGCATGAAGAGAAATGACTGCATGTGAGTGACAAAGGTAATTTCAGCCATAAGGTATGACGTTATTTCAGCTGAGTAACCATGAGTAATAATAGATTTGTCATTTTAACTTCAATTTCTACCTTTAATATCTTCCTGTTACTATTATAGACCACATATTTCTAATTTATAAAGCATTTTGTACCCAATATAGTCACCATTGTCCAACACTGAAGCACTAAAGAGCCTTTGTTCACACACAAACTATTAATTGTGAACATACTTTAATTTTTAAAAGTTCAAAATTCCAAGACAGGAAATCTTGGAAAATAAATCTCATTATATTTTTATCTGATGTTTTTTGGAGATAGCAGGGAAATAAAATCCTGGGAATACATGGTAGTTCCTCTGCCATGATTATCTATTGATTTGTAACAACTACCTCAAAATTTAGCGACTTAAACAACAAAATTTTTATTATATCTTGAATTTTTGTATGTCAAGAATTTAGGCTTGGCGTGTCTAACAAAATAATATTTTTTCTCATGGTGTGAGTGAGGCCATTCTGTAATATTCAGTTGGTTGCTCACTTGTTCTAGAAGGTCCAAGATGGCTTTGATCATAGGTCAGGCACATTGGTGAGGACTGCTAGACTCAGATGGGTTCTTCTCTCTCTCAATGTAGTATCAGTTTCTCCACAGTCTCTCCAACATTGTAGTCAGAGTTCTTATATGACAGCTCAGGGCTCCAAAGGTGAGTGTTCTAAGAGATAGAAATGGAAGCTACAGTCTCTTAAAACCTAGGCTTGGAAACTGACACTTAGTCAGTACTGCCATTATTCTATTAGTTAAAGCGATCACAGAGCCCACGAGACTCAAGGGGAAGGGGCATACACTCTTACTTCACAATGTGTGTATTGTCAAAGGATGTGTGGTCATCTTTAATCTCCTAGAATTACCAACTAATTTTTATGATATTAAAATGATCACAAACTAGACTACTCTTATACCAGGCTTCTGTTCTTTGAAATGTGCATTTTTGCACTTAAGTATGAATGGAACTGGCTATAAATGTAAATAATGTGGCCATGTAACCCTGGGTCACTTTAAAGATCTCAATGACTTTTGCTTTCATTGACAATGAAGTTAATATTATTATAATCTCCAGATATGTACATGAAATGGTGACATTTTAATTACCAGAGCCCTTTTCTGCAGTGCCTCGGAACATACTCAGAAACTTTCTTTTTAATGAAAGCTATTGCAAAATTCTGTCCTGTCCCTTTTGTCTTCAGTCACAAAGATTTGGTGGCACTTAAGTATTGATCTTGTTGATTTCAGGGCTTTTTTTGTGCGTAGAATAATTTTCATTCATCTTAAGAATAACAAATATTTCTTTATTTGGCATATTTATGAAGTGAAAACTGCTAGACTTCTTAAAAAACACTAGATTCAAAGAAAACTCTATATGCACTAAGTGCACATATAAGAATAACATCTATTGGATGTTGGGCAGGGGGGAGGGGGGAGGAGGGAGGAGGGGACAGGTATATGCATACACAAAGAGTGCAATGCGCACCGCCCGAAGGATGGACATATTTGAAACTCGGACTTGGGGGGAAGGGGGGAGCAAGGGCAACATACGTAACCTAAACATCTGTACCTCCATAATATGCTGAAATAAAAAAAAGAAAAAAGAAAACTCTAATAGCAGTCATAATAGATGCTATGGCTGTTAAATTACAAATATATTTCTTTGCATTTTCCTGTCCTTTGGTTTAATATATGGTCAGTTGTGGAAATAATATACAGTGAGACAGATAAGAATAATTTAGATACTAGTAACTACTTTTGATTTAGAGACTGAACGAATATTATATAGCAAAACTAGGTATGTAGTTCAGCTTAATATTGAATTTAGCAACCAAAATTCAATTTAATAGCATGGTTTATCTTTGATCTGTAAACACTGACTCTCATTTGGGGGATTTCTTTTTCTTTTTTTTTTCCTTTGGGTACTTTAGTTTTGTGCTGTTGTTAAATTAGGTAAATTGGTATTATTGATATAATTTTTTTATTTAACAGAGTGGTGGTGCGTATGTGCATATGTGCGGGTAGGAATGAGGCAGAAGTACTTAAAAGATGTTCACAGCCATGAGAAAACAGTTTTCTCTATTCTGTTGCACTTTAGATTCAGTATACATTTGAACATGGATATTTAATCTTTTACAACCTGAGGATAAAAAGAGGTTGAGGAGAAGTTGATGAATTTTCTTTTATCAAGATGCTGTACATATTCCATTTTATCTTTAATAAAATCTGCCAAATTCCAATATTTTTTCTCTGCCCATATGTATACCAGGAACTCAGTTATATTAACAGTGAAACATTGTAATCTTCTGTTCTAGAATCCCAAAATGTCTCCCTGATTGGCTAGAACCAGACAGACGTAAAAATGAAATCTCAGAACAAACCTTTGGGGAAGGGCGGCAATGTATAGTAGAAAGAACAAGATTTTTGAGTTGGAGAAACTGGAGCTCAAATGCTAGTTTTTTACTGTATGTTGTTTGACCTTTAGGAAGTCATTTTTCTTGAGCTATATCTCAGTTTCCTCCTTTGCAGAGTGGGTATAAAACTAATACTTACTTCAACAAGGTTTCTGTAAGGTTGAATCTGATAGTCGATATGAAAGCACTTTATAAATTGTGACTGACCACCTCCATGCTCTGCTGCCAGAATCTGTGTGTTCAAAGATCAAAGAACTGGGACCATTACCTCCAATATTTTCACTAACAAAGCCTCTTAATTTGTTCTGAAAATCTTTTGCCTAAAAAAGTAAATCTATCAAAACATTTTGGTGAGTAACCCTGAAACCTAAAATGGTATATATCACTTGAAACATGAGAGAACTAAGCAGAGTTCACTAACGAGGTGACTAGTCAACAGTAACTCTTTCAAAAAACCTTTCGAGATGAATTTTTATTGAAATACTTCTTTATGATGCATTATTGGATAAAAACCCTACAAAGATCAAAAGAAAAAATGAAATAAGAGGAAAAATCCATTACTTCAATGTCCTACCTACCTCTTGACCAGAACAAAAGAATTATTTTTGCTACATAGCTTAATGAGCCAACCAAGCTGGCTGGACATTGCAAGGCTGAAGAATTGATGAAATAGCAGAGCTCCTTGCATCCTTAGCAAGGTATGATTTCCACAAGTAAATTAGGAGCAAGGGGCATTAGTAATGATGGGAAAACCTATTACACTAAAAGGACAGTATTTGGAATGAATGGGCAAGTGTAAAATGGTAGGTCAGTTAAAGTTACTTGTTACAGCAGATTCCATCCACAATGACCAAATAGGTACCAAAAAATAGACACCATCAAAACAGGAATAAAATCTCTCAAACAGCATGTTTACCAATGTATCCTAAGTAAAGACAAAAGTAATAATGTCTAATTACCTCAAATTGACACCTGAAAGCTTCCTCCATAGTTTGTTCTCTCTTCTATTTTAAAAAATGCAACGTGAAAAAGGCATGTTCTTCTTTATGAAATAAATCATTTATTGAAACTATATCTCCTCATGATTTTGTGTGTTTTAAAAGATATATATGTATATGCGTATATATATCATGTATATATTTATAAATATATATATATTTGAATATAATGAATTTGGCCAATCTTTCAAGTATAATGATCTTGAAAATGTGGGCTAAAAATTTAGGAACATGGAAGTCACTTCCCAACCTTAAAGGGTAGGGAAGGATGAAAGATAAATAAGATTTACTGGGCTATTGCACAGAAACTCCATTAAGATGTTCTCATGTTATCTTATTTAATCCTCAGGAAACTTTGAAGATAGATCTTACTCAAAAATTCTGACGAGGAAACTAAGAGTCAGATTATGTCTTGCTCAAGACCACATTCCAAAGCTCACATATACTTTCTTTTATCAACTTCCCCCCAAAAATCAAGACTCCCACCCATATTAATGAAAGTTTTTAAAAAATTAAATTTTTCTTTGCCATAATAATTTATTTTAAGATGACTTTTAGAAGTTATATTTGGGTTAGTAGCTTTATGCTATTGATGTTGGCCAAGCTCTATTCTCTGAAAAATGTCCTTTGAGTTGTTTTTCTCTCCTTTTTAAATTAATATTTTATGTTATGGAATTACCATTGTTCATAAAATTATAGAAAATAGTTCAATAGTAATCCATGAAAAATCTATTTAGATTTAACACATGTTAATATGTCATTGTGTTTGCTTCAGTTATTTTAATTTTTTTAAACTAAAGCACGACGGATACAGATAGGCCACCCATACCTTCCCATCCCCTACACCCCAGACAGACATTTACTTTCCTGAATTGCATTTGTCTCACCAATATATGCTTCTATTCTTTCCTTAAAAATTTATGTTACTGGCTATTTATAGTTTCATTTGGTCAGTTTCCAAGGTACATAATTTATATAAATGATATCAAGTTGCCATCCTTTGGCAACTTGCTTTTTATCACTTAAAATTTTGAAGATTTATTCATTATTGAAAATATAGATCTGGTTTATTGTAAATATGGGATATTAATAGTATTCTATTGTGTGACCCTGCCATGGTTCCTTATCCATTCCCCTATTTTTGAACACTTAGGATTCTTTAGCAGATGTGTTTGGTACTTTATCATGGCATTCCTTATATTCATTATATGTTCTACTTCTTTTATTTCTCTGATTGTTTATATATTTACTTCATAGCTTATTTCTGGTGTTCAATTATCTTAAGTCATTGAATTTCTAACCTGCTTGTTTTTTGAGTCGCTAACTCTCCTTCATGGGAGATATTTTTTCCCTTATATGGTTTTTAATTTGGGTTTTGAGTTCACCTTCCGAAGAGATTTTTTCCCCCTGTAGGAATCCTCTGTCCTCTTTGTTGTATATTTGTCCCTAAAGAAAGATTTTACATTAGTTTCTTTGAGGCAGAGCAAGGCTTACACTAATCTGTTTTATATATTACTTTCCTGAGTTTGGGGATTCTTATACCCCATGAGTAGTATAAATTCATATTCCACACCTACATGTGACAAAGGTATGATGTTTTGATTTTTCTATAAGAAGTTTTGCATGTGGATGGCAACACATTTTTGAATGCTTTCCTGGCCCACTGGGGAGAGTTGTTTTAATTATTCTTTCAATGAGAAGGCAATCTCTCAGATTGGCACTCATTTCTTTCTCTCTCCCTTTTGCAAGGTCAATACCATATCTTCTATCTTGATGTGAGCATTAAATCCCCTGACCCTAGGAAGTAGGGCCTATATTAATGTCTAATAACTACCTGTCCTGCTTCAGAGCCACTTCGTGAGCTTATTATTATAGCTTTAAGTTCCTGCTCTAGGTAGCATTTTTGGCACCTAGGATTTTATTTTATTTTTGAAAAATCTTTGTTATATATTGGCATTTTAGTTTGTTATTTCATCCATCATATTATGTACTTTTAGGTGGGTGTGAGGGAGGTTTCAGTATTAGGTCTCTCTGACACGTCGTTGGTATTGGAAGTCCACGGATTCAGAAATTGTTTCTTTCAAGGATATATATTATTTGAGTCTATTTGTCTCTGGATTTCAAGATAAAGACTATACTGTTTTGAGTACATTTGTTTCTGGATTTTGAAATGAAGAAAACACCTTCTTGAAATCTGCATGGTAATGACCCAGGTGTAGTTTCTGTGAGTTATGAGTAACTGAGACTTCTGACCTACCAAATGAGCTATTAATAATAAATGAGCATTAGTTTAAATCCTACTTTGTGATAATTTCTTAGGCGCCAATGAAAAAAAATAATGTAGATTTTTATAAAAATGAGTAAGTGACTTTGAAACCACACATTGGTAAAGGCTGGACCTGGGAAATGGGCTGGAGAACATGGTAGAAAAAGCTAAGATTTCTTTCAATAGATTGTGAGTAGATATGGATGTTAAAGATGCCACTGGTGAGTGTGGTTTTTGTCTAATGGAGTGAATTCCCTTGATATCCATGGAAGGCCCACAGGTTATTGAGAAATTTATATTAGCAAAAATAATATCAGCTAAGACTGAAAGGGAGAGATAGAATAGCAAATGAAAGGAGGTTTTTGGACCCACAAAATTCTACTGACAGAAAACAGAATGATGAAATTATCCAGGTGCAAACACATGATATTATAACTTTCATAAAAAAGGAAGGAAGACTCAAAACACAGAAATGACGCCCAGAAGGTGGAACTGAGAACCCAGCAGGTGTGCCAGGAGCCCAGACAGTAAGGCTTAGAGCCGAAGGGCAGAGATGAGAGCCAAGTAAGTATATTCCCAGGCCTTAAAACCTAATCAAAGAAAATCTAACATTTCCCCTGATAGATTTCAAACTGTCATGGACCAGTAAGTCCTTTTTACCTTTCATTCTCTCACTTTTGGAATTGGAATATCTACGACTATTATGCTACCATTATACCAACATTGTATGTTGAGAATGTTGGGGGCAGATTATTGGTATGTTTGTTTTCACAGATATTCAGATAGATTATGCCCACAAGCCTCATGAATACCTAATATAGGAGATTTAGGTGATGAGATTTTGGAGTTTCAGCTGATGCTGTAATGGTATGAGACGCTTGGGAACTTTGGGTGTAGGTGAAAGTATTTTGTATTTGGAAGAGATGGGAGTCACTGAAGGCCAAAGAGCTGACTGTAGTAAGTAGATTTCTAAAATGACCCCCAATAATACACTCCCTCATATAATCCTCTTGCACTGAGTATGCCTCTGTCATTGAATGTGAGCAGATCCTGTGAAGGTGACTGGATGCCACTCTTATAATTATACTATATTACATGACAAAAGGGATATTACAGATGTAATTAAGGTTACTAATCAATTCAATTTGAATTAATCTAAAAAGAAAACAATCTGAGTGAGTCTGACTTAGTCACATGAGCCCTTAAATCAGGATCTAGAAATCAGAGGAATTCTATACATGGGTAATTGTCCATGGCTGAATTTAAAGGTGGAGAGGAGCACATGACAAAGAATGAAGAGTACTTCTATGAGCTGAGAGCTATCTCTAGATCACAGTCAGCAAGAAAATGGGAATTTAAGTCATAAAACTGCATTAACAAAATTCTTCCAACAACCTGAATGAACATGGAAGCAGATTTTTCTACATACCCTCCCGACAAATACTTAGCCTGGTGATGGTGATACCTCGATTCCATCATTATTTTTTTTAACTCTTTAATTTTTTTAAGAGAAAGAAATAAAGGGTATCCAAATTGGGAAAAAGGAGGTTAAAATATCACTTTTTGCTGATGATATAATCTTATCTCTAGAAAATGCTAAACACTCCACTAAGAGACTCCTCAAATTGATAAATAAATTCAGCAAAGTCTCAGGTTAAAAATCAATGTACACAAATGAGTAGCATTCCTATATACCAATAACAGCAAGCTGATAGTCAAATCAAAGACTCCATACCATTCACAATAGCCACAAATAAAATGAAATACCAGGGAATATATTTAACAAAGAAGATGAGAGATCTCTACAAAGAGAACTGTGAAACACTTAGGAAAGAAATTGCAGATGACACAAACAAATGGAAAAACATATTGTGCTCATGGATCAGTAGAATCAACATTGTTAAAATGTCCATACTACCCAAAGTGATTTACAGATTCAATGAAATCCCATATAAAATATCAATATCATATTTCATGGATCTATAAAAAAATAATTCTATAATTTGTTTAGAACCAGAAAAGAACCTGAATAGCCAAAGCAATCTTAAGCAAAAAGAACAAATCTGGAGGCATCACATTAATAGACTTCAAACCATACTACAAGGCTATAGTAACCAAAATCGCACAGTATTGACACAAAAATAGAGACATAATCCAATGGAACACAGCAGAGAACCCCAATATAAAACCATCCACATACAGCCAACTGATCTTTGACAAAGCAGACAACAATATACACTGAGGAAAAGAAGTCCTATTCAATAAATGGTGCTGGGAAAATTATATAGCCACATGCAGAAGAATGAAACAGGATCCATGTTTCTCAACACTCACAAAAATTAATTCAAGACGGATAAAAGACTTAAATGCAAGGCATAAAACTGTAAGAATTCTAGAAGACAATGTTAGAAAAACTCTTCTAGATATTGGCCTAGGCAAAGAATTTATGAAGAAGACCCCAAAAGCAATCACAGCAATAACAAAAATAAATAAATGAGACATGATTAAATTAAAAAGCTTTTGCACAGCTAAGGAAATAAGCAACAGAGCAAATAGACAACCTACAGAATGGGAGAAAATATTCACCAGCTATACATCTGATAAAGAGTTAATAACCAGAATCTACAAAGAACTCATGCAGATCAACAACAACAAAAAAACAAACAACCCCGTTTTTGATTTGATCTTTGGCTTGACTGTTGTTGGAATATATGAATGCCACAAATAAATAAGTGGGATCTAATCAAATTAAAAAGCTTCTGCACTGCCAAGGAAACTACCATTAGAGTGAATAGACAGCCCACGGAATGGGAAAAAATGTTTGCTCTCTACACATCTGATAAAGGGTTGATAACCAGAATCTATCTAGAACTCAAAAAAATCAACAAGAAAAAATCAAACAACCCCATCAACAAACGGGCAAAGGAAATGAACAGAAACTTTTCAAAAGAAGACAGAATAATGGCCAGAAAGCATATAAAAAAATGCTCAACATCTCTAATCATTAGAGAAATGCAATCAGAACCACAATGAGATATCACCTAACCCCAGTGAGATTGGCCTCTATCAAAAGATCCCAAAACATCAAATGCTGGCGAGGATGTGGAGAGACAGGAACACTCTTACACTGCTGGTGGGACTGCAAATTAGTGCAACCTCTGTGGAAAAGAATTTGGAGATACCTCAGAGAGCTAAAAATAGAAATTCCATTCGATCCAGCAATAGCACTATTAGGCATCTACCCAAAAGAGCACAAAACATTCTATGATAAAGACATCTGCACCCGAATGTTTATGGCAGCACAATTCACTATTGCAAGGATGTGGAAACAACCCAAGTGCCCGTCAATCCATGAGTGGATTATCAAAATTTGGTATATGTATACAATGGAATATTACTCAATCATAAGAAACAACAGTGATCTAGCACCTCTTATACTTTCCTGGATTAAACTTAAGCCCATTATCCAAAGTGAGGCACCACAAGAGCAGAAGAACGGGCTCCACTTGTACTCGCCATCAAATTGGTACTAACTGATCAACACTAGGTTGATCACATGGCAGAAATACTCTCAAGGGATTAGGGGGATTGGGGGCAGTAAATCCACAACTAAAGGACACGAGGAGCACTGTAGGGGGGGAAGGGCATGCCTTTAACCCGCACTTGAGTGAGGCAAAGACATACAGTGTAACCATAATGTTTGTACCCTCGCAATATCCTGGAATAAAAAAAAAATCAGAATATGTACACTTAAAAACAAACAAACAACCCCATTACAACATGGGAAAAAGACATGAACAGAAGCTTTTCAAAAGAATATAGCCAACTGGACAATAAACATATTAAAAAATACTCGACAACACTAATCATTAGGGAAATACAAATTAAAATCACAGTGAGATATCACCTTACTCCTGTTAGAATGGCTTTTATTAAAAAGTCCAAAAACAATAGATGCTGGTGTGGATGCAGAGGAAAAGGAATGCTTTTACACTGTTGGTGGGACTGCAAATTAGTACAAACTCTATGGAAAACAATATGGGAATTCCTCAAAGACCTAAAAGTAGACCTACCATTTGACTCAGCAATCCCACTACTGGGTATTTACCCAAAGGAAAAGAAGTCACTTTATCAAAAAGACATCTGCACTCAAATGTTTATTGCAGCACAATTCACAATTGCAAAGATGTAGAATCAACCCAAGTGCCCATCAATCAATGAGTGAATTAACAAAATGTGGGGTATGTATACTATGGAGTACTTCTCAGCCACAAAGAAGGATGAATTAAGGCCTTTTGTAACAATTTGGATGTGACTGGAGACTATTTTCCTAAGTAAAGTATCCAAAGAATGGAAAAAAAAAAAACACCACTTGTACTTGCTATTAAATTGGAACTAACTGATGAGCACACATATGCACAGAGGGAAATAAAACTCAGTGGAAATCAGGTAGGGGGAAGGTGGGAGGAGCGGATGGGCGAAAACCATCCTAATATGCACAATGAACTATATCTGTGTGAGGGGCACATTTATAACCCTGACTCAGGCGTAACTGAAGCAATACATGTAAGCAGAAACATTTGTATCCCCATAATATTTTGAAATTAAAAAAATTTGATACTTTATATTTGTACATATTTATTGGGTATGTGTGAAATTTTGTTATATTCACAGAATGTGTAATGATCAAGTCAGGGTATTTAGAATATCCATCTCCCAAGTATTTATCATTTTTGTATGTTGGTTACATTTCAGGCCTTCCAGCTATCTTGAAAAATACATTGTTGTTAACTATAGTCACCCTACTCTGCTATCAAGCATTAGAACTTATTACTTCTATCTAATTGTATGTTTGTACCCATTAACCAACTTCTCTTCCTCCTCCCCCTTACCCATGCACCCTTCACAGTCTCTGGAATCCATCTTTAAACCCTCTATCTCCATGTGATCCACATTTTTCACTCCCACATAGGAGTGAGAACATGTGATATTTGTCTTTCTGAGCCTGGCTTATTTTACTTAACATAATGACTTCCAGTTCCATCCATGTTGCTACAAGAGATATGATTTCATTTTTTATGGCTAAGTAATAGTCCATCACATATATATATACCACATTTTCTTTATCCATTTATTCATCGATGGATACACAGGTTGATGCCAAATTTTGGCTATTGTGAATAGTGCTGCAATAAATGTAGGAGTGCATATATCCCTCTGATATATTAATTACTTTTCTTTTGGGTAAATACCCAGTAGTGGGATTACTGGATCATATGCTAGTATTACTCTTAGTTTTTTGAGAAATCTCCATACTGTTTTCCATAATGGCTATACTAATTTACATTCCCACCAACAGTGTACAAGAGTTCTCTTTTCTCCATATCCTCACCAACATCTGTTATTTTTTGTCATTTTGATAATAGCCATTTAACTGGTATAAGGTGGTGTCTCATTGTAGTTTTGATTTGCATTACCATGATGACTAGTGATGTGGAGCATTTTTTCATATACTTGTTGGCCTTTGGATGTCTTCTTTTGAGAAATATCCCTTCATGTCCTTTGACCATTTTTAATGGGGTTATTTGGGGTTTTTTTTTTAAAACTATCGAGTGGAGTTTCTTGTATATTCTGGATATCAGTCCCCTGTTGAATGAGTAGTTTACAAATATTTTCTCCCATTCTGTAGGTTATCTCTTCACCCTGTTGATCGTTTCTTTTGCTTTGCTGAAGTTTTTTGGTTTAATGTAGTCCCATTTGTCTATTTTTGTTTTTGTTGCCTGTGGTTTTGAGGTCTTAGCCATAAAATCTTTGCCTAGATCAATGCCATGAAGAGTTTTCCCCAGGTTTTCTTCTGGTATTTTTATAGTTTGGGGTGTCATGTTTAAGTCTTTAATGCTTCTTGAGTTGATTTTTGTATATGGTGAGAGAGAGGGGTCCAAATTCATTTTTCTTCATGCAATTATATAGTTTTCCCAACACCATTTATTGAAGAGGGTGTCCTCTCCCCAATGTATGTTCTTGATGGCTTTGTCAAAGATCAGTTGGCTGTAAGTATGTTGATTTATTTCTGGGTTCTCTATTCTGTTTCATTGGTCTATGTGCCTATTTTTATTCAAATACCATGCTGTTTTCATGCTATTTGGGTGACTATAGCATTGTAATATATTTTCAAGTCAGGTAGTGTGATGCCTTTAACTTTCTTCTTTTTGCTCAGGATAGCTTTGGCTAAAAAAAATTGTTTTTTTTTTTTTTTTGGTAATACTCTGAAGAGTGAACCTGGCCATGCCATGACGAACTTCTGACCTACAGAACTGTGAGTTGAATAAATAGATATTGGTGTAAGCCACTAAATTTGTGGTAATTTGTTACACAGTGATAGAAAGGTAATACAATATTCTTCCTGGTATCATAGTGGTAGAGAGCAAAAATGTGTTTGGTGAACTCATTGAGATAAGGATAGGAAATGTAGCTTCATTTGGCAAAGTGTAGAGTTCAAGTTTAAGTCTATTCTGATTATGGGGATATTGTGGGCATATGGTAATTAACTCCTTCAGGAAAAAAAAGACAGAAAAAATAAAGTGCTTGCTCATAATCTGAAGTAATCAACCACACAGATATAACAAGTATATTCTATTAGATTTATGGCAAATTGTATCTACATTGTAAAATAGTAAACAATCTGAGCTGTATTCATCCTTATGAGGACGTGGTCATGAGGCGACTCACCTTCCAGTCATTTATTCTCTTCATCTGTTCATCCTGCTTTACTTTTAGAAAGTAGTTAAAGTCCTTCCTCTATTAACAACTCAGTGACAGTTTTTTCATTTCTAGTACCATGGAGAGGAATCCCAGACAGTAAAAGTAAAGAAAGAAAGCAAATATCTTGAAGATGTTGTGGGGACCGATGATAAATATTCCATAAATTTGCAATCAGCCTTCTATTTATTTTCAAAGTTTGTCTCCTTCAAAGCTGCTACTTTAATTTGAACAATTTACAGTATTGATTGGACATATTATTCCATTTGTTCATTGCATATCTATTAAACGGTTAGTAAAGACGGAACACTTACAAAGGTAATCAGTATGAAAACTGCTTCTATGTTGTTCATAAGACTCAAATACAATGTTCACATTCTCATTTTTGAGACCAATTATATCATAGATGAAGACACTATGGGTAATATATAAGATAGGTTTGCCACTTGGCCTTTCAACTTCCATGAATAAATCAACCTAATTTCCAGAAAATATAAAATGACCATTTAACTGATTATTGAACTTTGGATGTTGAAAGGGGTGTTTTGGCCTAGAAAGCCCCTTACCGATTGAGAATATTTCCAAGGAGAGGAGCAGGCTATAGAATGGTATCATCATATGCTAAGCAGTACTTTTTATTGGAAAGAAAAGTAAATACAGAATGATGACTTCTGGCTGGGTGACAGCTGCTGTATAAACAATCAACTAAAATGGCCACTGGCTATCCCCAGATAAAAATTTCAACAGCCAGTAGGCCAGATCTTCTCAATTTTGCATATGTGAGCTTCAGCAATTTAAAATTAGTACTTCGTAAAAGCAAAGTTTATTAGTTTGGAAGGACAGACTAAGGGGAAGTTATATTTTGTCTGTTGGAAAAATATGTTTTTTTATTATACAGTGTAAATAGACAGCTGACTGCCAGTGCCGAGTCAATCCCATAGAGGATTTGAATGGAGTGCAATTCATAGACTGTGCTTCTATAAAGCATATTTATTAACTCCAAGTATTCTTGGGAGATTTAATATTTACTGATTCAAAAATGCCCCATATATTTAATTTTACTCAGGTAAAAATCAAAATGCTCCTAGTAATTTTAATGGTTATTAGTAAGTCACACATTCCTGGCTATGTTCCAATTTAGAATGGAAAAGTTAGAATTAGGATATTTTGAATATTTTAATAAAGAAGTAGAAAACTTTTAAAGAAAGACTTTCTGCAAACTGCAAACTAGTACAACCTCTGTGGAAAGCAATATGGAGATACCTCAAAGAGCTAAAAGTAGAACTGCTATTTGATCCAGCAATCCCATTACTGGGCATCTACCCTAAGGAACAAAAGACATTCTATAATAAAGACACCTGCACTAGAGAGTTTATAGCAGAACAATTCACAACTGCAAAGATGTGGAAACAACCCAAGTGCCCATCAATACATGAGTGGATTAATAAAATGTGGTACATGTATACCATGGAATTCTACTCAGCCACAAAAAACAATGTTGATCTAGCACCGCTTGTATTATCCTGGATAGAGCTGGAATCCATTCTACTAAGTGAAGTATCACAAGAATGGAAAAACAAACACCACATGTACTCACCATCAAATTGGTATTAACTGACCAACATTTAAGTGCACATATAATAATAACATTCACAGGGTGTCGGGCAGGTGGGAGGGAGGAGGAGGGGATGGGTATATTCACACCTAACGGGTGTGGTGCGCATCATCTGGGGATGGACACACTTGAAGCTCTGACTCGTGCAATATATGTAACCTAAACATTTAAAGCCCCGTAATATGCTGAAATTAAAAAAAGTAAAAATTTTAAAAAAAGAAAGTCTTTCTAATATTTTCCTTTCTTCTTTCATTTTGGAATTGAGATATATATATATATATTCATTTTTATTGATTTCCTTTGACAAAATTATTTTTACATCTTTTGAAATTCACATTCCCATTTATTAATTTAGAGGTTGAATAAAAAATATGCCTACATAAGTCGGATTCCTCTGAATCCAGAATATATCCCTTTTCTTAAATTTTGAAAATTGAGACTTAACATATAGAAGTGACCTCTTCAGCTTCCCTGAAATAAACAACGCAGAAAAAAGAGGACTGAGGGTCCTTGGCTAAAGGTCCAATTTTAAATCACTTGTGGAAGCCTGTTAGGAAAGCTCCCTACCAAAAATACATCCCCAACTGAACAAGAATGCCACTCCTGACAATTCTTTATTTTGTATTAAACACTTTCTTCACCTGGACATTCTTATTTAACATTTAATATTTCAGGGATGAGTCACACTCTAAACCATCAATATATTTAAGTTAATTTGCCAGCTCACTTTCTTTAAGAGTAGTAATCAGCCTTGTGTGACTCTTGGACAACTGTGAGAAAAGGAATGTTATAGCATGGAGAAAACTTGTTGATATGGAGATGTAAGCAATGCTGAAAACAAGTTTTCCCTGGAGTTAGCAGCCATGAATGGCTCTGTATTTACTATATCTTGTATTATAATAACTGATATAACTGCCTGCTTCACCTCCAAGACTGTTGCAATCCTAATCTGTTGTTTTTGGTTTTCTCATATTTTTCTTACTTCACTATTTTCTTTTGAACTACTGGTCTTTATCAGTTCTCAGAGATCCTTTAGTTCAAAGGAGACAGTATCTACTTCTGAGAAAACTGCAATCCAGAACGTCTATGGAATTGTTTTTATCAATCACCAAACCCAGCTGTGAGTAACCCACATTATCTAACAACAAAATTATGTCAATAATAATAAGAATGACAATTCTATAATCAACAGTTGTTGAGGTTTATTATGTGTCAGGAATTCCTCTGAATATTTTGCATGGATTATCTTATATAATTTTTACAGTAGCCCTTTAAGGTAGGTATTATCTCCATGTTTTGGATATTAGGACAAAGGCACAAAGAATTTTAAAAACTTTCTTAAGGTCACACAACCTACAAGTAGACAGAGTCAGAATTTCAACTTATATCTTCTAAAGACAGGGCCTATGCGTTTTGACACTATGTAATATTATTTTATATAGAAAACACTTCCAATACTTTTAGCATATCGATAGTTTCATGAAGACAATGGCCTTATGTTAGTACATTTACTAAGCATAAATATTACTCAGTATGACAGAAATTATTGTTATTACAAATTTACACCATGAAAAGTTGGTAATTCATCTACATATATTTCTTTTATTAGGAATTTTTTTTTCTGTATTGGAAGGATTTAAAGCCAGCATGCCATTCCAGATTTTCATCCTCAAGTGTAAATTAGATAATAATTTGGCTTTAGTGGCTGAACTCTAACCAGCATGTAATTTACTGCACTACAGCACAAGTATTATCGCCCGAAACCAGAAAGAGAGGTATAGCCTTTGGTAGCTATGGATTGAAATAACGAATCTTTTGTTTTGATTTCTTTTCAGTACATTTTAAATTAGGAGCAAAATGTTGATTACTAGCTTCATGGAACGTCTCCCTAAGATCTTAATGGTGGAGCAAAATACATAGTCTGTATGCTTCTTATCCAAATAAGTAAATTATTCTTTTTTAAAATAAATTTTATTTTTTAATTGACAAATCATATTATACATATTCATGGCATACATAGTGTGTCAATACATACAATGTACAGTGATCAGATCACGGTAATTAGGTGAATTATTCTTAATGGCAAATACTGAGAAGATTTTGTCCATTGTTATTGGTATTCACAAGACCTTGTTATCTTGGATGAGAAAACTGATTCCCAGCTAGCAATAAGTTATTTCTGCCTGTTTACATCCCAATGAGGATTATTTCCCATTAGTTTTATAAAAATGACATGTTTTCCCCCAAGAGATCAATAGAATACTTAGGAAGGCTTGAACATCTCCAAATATAGAAAATGATACTGAAAAATATTTTGGTATTCCAAGTTCTCTCAATAATTGGCCATATGATGACTATGTGGACAAGAAGTTTAGAGGTCAAAGTGTTTGGATTATTATTAAGGAGTATACATGTTATCATTTAAAGCAGCGGTCCCTAACCTTTTTGACACCAGGGACTGGTTTCATGGAAGACAATTTTTCCATGGATGAGGATGGGGAGGGGGAATGGGGGATAGAACGGGGAAGTGGAGCTCAGGAGACAATGCACAGCCCTGTTTTTAACAGGCCATAGACAGGTACCAGCCCTGGCCTGGGGCTTGGGCACCGCAGATTTAAAGGATGGGATAAATATTTTTAAAAAAACAATGGAAAATAGAACAAGTTTTGTTCATTTATGTCTATCATTCTAATGTATCTTAGGAACTATATATAAAATTAATAACTGGTTATGCTAAAAAGTGCGGGTGTTGGTGAGCTGGTGTGTACATCATAAATTGTACTAATTTTCACATCAGATTATTCAAAGATAGAATGTACTATGGAAATAGAACTCTTCCCTAATTTTCTAGAGTTGGTTTCTGCAAATGAGGTTTATGAAGTATGGAGAAATCTGTTTTCTGTACTATGAAAAATAGAGAACTGAACCCACAGGAATAGTGGTATCACTCTGAGTAGCAATATCAACAACCTATCCCTGATTATTTCCTTAATTTTTAAATTTTTTCTCTATCTTACTCTTCCTTCCATCAAATTTTCTATGAATAGTTATAATTCCTAAAATATTTCCCAAAATAAAGAAAAACCTTGCTGAACAGATTTTATGATAAAGGCTTAATACGTGATTAATGAATTAATATTTCAATGTACTAAACTATAACATATTATAAATACTATCCACCTCTTTCCCTAAATTTAAAAGACAACAATTTTTTAAACTCAAGATTCAAGATATTTTCCTTTCACATCCATATTGCCAGCATGATGTAGGAGAAGGTAGGGTGATGTGTGTGTGGCAAGAAAAAAAAACACATGATATCAAAGAAATAGGAAGGAGAAGAAGACTAACAGGATGGGGAGTACGAAGTCAGGAAAATCACATCATAGCAGTTTTGTAAAATCATCATTGTATTTACCTCCTTTAGAATTTAGCTGGATGTAACAATACAAGATCATTTGTCCTGTAGAGGTAAATGTAAATGAAGTACAGTGCTTTTAGTAGAACCTAGAAGCAACCTTGAAGACCAGATGATTCATGAGAGATTGATGAATCACAAATTTGCTAGGTGGATTAAGGCCCTGACCTTGTGTTTTTGAGAGGGAGACTGAAAGGTAAGTATCTTATTATGACATGAATTTTTAAAACTGCGTGTGTCAGTTTTTATAACCTTCAGCAAAAATAATGAAAATTAATGAAATATTTCAGTACCTGTGCATTTTAATACCCTCACAGAAAAAAAAAAAAAGGTGTACAGATCTTATAGTTTTCATAATGTAGGTTAGGTATAGGTGTTAGTAAATGTAATCAAAGCAGTTTCTTTCCTGTTAATATATTTATGAAGATTTAAACACATTTTTTATCTACATACCATTATATTTCCTTTTGATACAGATTTTAGAAAGAGATTTTTAGCTATATCTTTGTTATCCTACTTACCATGCTCTTGAATTTATTTGGGATATTTTTCAAATGATTTGATTGTAGTAAGCTTTTTTGTTCAAATATTGAAGGGAGTCTATATAGTTTGAATTGCATAGTTTTTCTCTAGATGCCTGAATTGATTCTTATAGATAATGTGAATCAGAAATGCAGAGGTATTTCACTAATTTCTTGGGTTTTGGAGAATGCTGAATTAAATGTGTAAGTCAGTCTTCTAAAGGGTTGCAAGGAGAGTTCATGGAGGAAGGAGATTGAGATCAGGAGGATAGATGAACCTGAGAACAGTCTGGGTAATTTTAGGAATTGAATGGAAGGAAGGTAGGTAATACTGGGAGAAATATCACCTGTGGCATACTTGAGATGCATTTCTACATGAAGCATGTTGAGAATTTCTAATACCTAGGCTTCTGGGAGAGAACAGATTGCTTGTCCAAGGCAGGTGGCAGAAGAAGACTGGCCCAGTGCCCCATGGTATGTTTCTAACCTGACTTTGGCAAATGCAGGCATCAATGTCCAAGAGAATCCAATCTGGTGAGAGGGATATGATATTGGGATTACGGGACGCAGACAGTACAGTTGTCCCTCAGTATCATGGGGTATTTGTTCCAGGACCCCTATGGATGCCAAAATCTGTAGATGCTCAAGTTCCTTATATAAAATGGCGTAGTACTTGCATATAACCTAAGCACATCCATCTGTATACTTTAAATTATGTCTAGATTACTAATACAATGTAAACGCTATGAAAATGTTGTTATACTGTATTGTTTAGGCAATAATGACAAAAGAAAAGTCTGTACATGTTTAGTACAGATTTTTTTTCTTGAATATTTTTGATCCATGGCTGGTTGAATCCACAGATGTGGAACACACTAATATGGAGTGCCAACTGTACCTCAATGGGTAATCAGTATATTTACGGCATGAGCCCATCTACTGACAGGGGAGACAGGCAGTTTAATTGATCTTCATGTTCTTTCCCCAGTATATTTAAGTCAACATTGCAAATGGTCCAGTAGACTAGGACTTAGTCCCTGTAGAATATTAAAGCACAAGTCAGGTGAGAATTGAGGCAGAATTCCAGTTGTGAAGTCTGAAAATAGAGGAAGGTGTAGGGTGGTTATGTCAGAGACACCAGAGCCTAGCTCCATAGTAGCAAGCCAAATTCCACTACAGATTACTTTGTTTCTTCAGTCAGGCAGGAGAAATTCCTGGGCTAGGTGGTAACCAAAGGACCAAGAGTGCAATGCAGCATCTCTTAACAGCCACTGTACATCTGTGATGCTGTGTTTTGAAACAAAGTTCACCAAAGCCAAAAGAACATCAGCTGAAACAAAAACCAAGTTCAGGTAATCAATGAGTCCAGCAGCGAAGTGATCCATCTGGAGAGCAAATATCGTACTCTGAAAACAAAAGAAAAATCCAAATAAGTACCAGACAAAAAGTCAATATAATTAAAGGTGGTAGAACTAAATTGGATGTATATACTTCCTCAACTTATAAGCATCCCATTTTTGTTTAGCCATTATTTTGGTCAGAGGGTATGGGTATAAAACAATTAAATTTGTCAGGTTTTGATTATCTTGGATTTTTCTTTTTTTTTTTATTTCAGGGTATTATGAGGGTACAAACATTATGGTTACACTTTATGTCTTTGCCTCACCCAAGCAAGGGCTAAAGGCATGCCCTTCCCCTCTACAATGCTCCCCGTGTCCTTTAGTTGCAGGTTTACCCCCCATCCCCCTAATCCCTGGAGAGTATTACTGCTATATGATCACCCTAGTGTTGATCTTGCATTTCACAGGCAACAGTGATTCAAGCTGAAAAGGGTTGAACTATGTTTTTTAGAAATTGAAAAGGAGTAAAGCTTGCTTCCATTGACTTAGCATAGACTTCTCAACTCTGTGTATACACCCCGAAAAAAGAAAGGCAAAGAAAACACTGGTTTGAATCTCACTTCATTTCTTGTGCATTAATTCTTTCTGTATCTTATATCTTATATACTTTATAAGGGTTAATCTCTTAAATAGGAAAAGAATTATGTACAGCACTAATTTCCTGTGGGTTCTCAAAATGTTAAAGAAGTATTATTACATGAGAGGGTATTAGTTTCAGCCATACATGACTATTGGAGTTCTTCCACAGTCCATTTATGTAACCAATCATGTTTGATTTCTCTAGGTCATAGCTGAATATGTTGTAAAAATCAAGGAAAGGTTCAAGTAAAATAAGGTGACTTGGTGAATTATTTCACTTACGTGAAGTCACTAAAGAAAATTTAAGACATATATGTCCAGAGTTCATAATCAGAATCTCCAATGTTTTCTCAGAATAATGGCTTTTAATCAAAGATCATTTATGAAAAATCACTAAAGAAAATTTAAGAATTACAGGCAATCCCTGGGTTACAGATGACCTGACTTATAGCATTCTATACTTAACGAATGGGCTTCCAAGACTCTCCATAAGGATAATTTATAATTGAATAATTAAATGAATAACTTGGGAACTAGCTTCCGTGTGTGTCAACAAACCACATGGTGTAAGCAGTTCATTGATGCAGCATCTTCATGCTAGTGGCTAGTCTCATCTTTACATGGCTGCTTAAGCACAGCATCACTTTTGTCTTAACATTTTTATTCAATTTTATGAGTCTGTGTTTACCCTTATGACCATGTCTCCAAAAGGAAAGTCCACTGCAAGTCCTGGTGAGCCTGCAGGGAAGAGAAAGGTGATTACTATGGAAACAAAAGTAGAAATAAGCGTTCAGAGAAAGGCTGGAGGTCATCATTCATTGGGAAAGCATTAGGCTTCAGTGCTCGACTATCAGACAATGGTAAAAGATGAAGTGAGAATAATGAAACATGTGAAAGGCAGTGCTCCAATTAAAGCATTGGTTAGTAATAAGCAGCGTAGTGGATTAATTATTGAAATGGAAAGGCTATTACTGATTTGATTAGAAGACCAAAATAAACATAACATTTCTATTAGCCTAGCATTGATGCAACATTAGGTGAGTGTTAACCTTTAATATTCTTTTTTCAAATTTTTGCTATCTCCTGTCTAAACTCTTTGTATGAGTTTCTGTTTATTTGAATTAAAAGAAAGAGTATACTAGTTTCTGTAACTTATTATAGTACAGGGGTGTTACTATTATTACACCATATTGTTATTATAACATATGAGCCATTATAGTATTGTTATTATTATTACCTATATGCACTGTTCATCAGGGATCCAAGTTACATACAAATCTGACCTAAAGACATTCTCAGGAATGTATCTTGTCTATGACCCAGGAACTGCCTGTATATTGGCTGGGAAGTGGGTAAGTTTTGCAAATAGACAGCGGAGAATACTCGACTACAGAGTTATATTACAAAGCACTATAAAAAAGGAGATATATTGTCCCATATTCTATGGGGCTATATACCTTTCTAGATAAGATACTACAGAGGGAATTTAGTATAATTTATTTGGGATTAACTACAGATTTAAAAGGAAAGTTTAAATCAAACATCTAGCTTATACACGATTCTATAATAATATGGTTCACAGTAAAATAAATATTTTATACAACTTAGGGCTTGGTTGGAGCCTTTAAGTTTTAATTTTACCACTGGTAAAACTGAGTGGAGTTAATTATTTTTAAAACCTCAGGAATTCAAACTTTTATCATTGCCATGCAGATTGAAGTGCTTGAGGGAACCTGAAACCAGAGTCTTCAGAGGAATCCAAGATGAAGAGAATCATTTTGTTAAATTGAAGCTTAAATTTCCAAGGTAACAACTAATGCTACAGATTTAAATTGCACACTCCTCTGATTCAGATACTCTTAGAGAGTAAGTTTCTCATTGCTTGTAATTATGTACGGTAAACACATTTTGGGAATGTACATTAATTCTCTGAACTACAGTATAATTGTTTATCTACTCTGGTTGTGTTTGATCCAAGCAAATGGTTGGACTTTCTCAATTTGTTTTCACAAATTTATCACTCAGTTGATAAGCTCTCCAAATAATTTATCAAATTATATAGTTTGAATTGTGGGATTATATAGGTGCTTTTATTGTAGCTATAGCACCACTGTCAAAGAACCATCCACTCAGAATAGTTTGGGGGAAGGAAGCCAACAATTAAAAATTATTTTCCTTGAAATTTGAGTGTTTTATTTCCACATTTGGTCTTTGAGAACAGCAGTTCTTAATATAGGTCCATGGATCTAAGGGAATACAGGAAGCATTTACATTTGTATTCAATCTTTTTTGAATATATGAAATTATATTTTCTAGAGGAAAGATTCATAATTTTTGTTCGCTTTTCACATAGATCTGTGAACCAAAAATAGATTTAAAAAAAAAACACCTTTGCAGTGTGCAGATGACCACTTTTCATCTTAAGGACTCTTTCTAACTGAAATTTAAGTAACAGTATCCCAAATCTAAGTGTGTTAAAGAAATCCTTTTTCCCTTACTCTAAAGTGACATTTGGCATGCTTTGGAGTCTGAGTATGATTCAAAGTACAAATCTTATCTGACTCCGTGACTGAGAAATCCTACTGAATTTTCGTAACAATTGTCCAAATAAAATACATATGATGAAAAAGAGACTGCTTGGAGAGGATTTCATTCATTTAAAAGCTCTCAGTAACCCTGGCTTAAGCATAATCTAAAAAGAGATATGATGTAGAGAGGTAAAGAGGGCTATTAGGAGCCCATGACAGCTTCAGTGTTTGCTTTCTTAATTGGGGTGCCCAGTGTACCCCTTGGCATGGAAGTTGATCATCTCAGAGTATTCCTAGACCACAGCTGCTACTTCCATGTGGCAGCTATGGAAAGCTGTCATCCAGTTGTTGACATGAAGGTTGCAACCTTTTCTCTTCTGTCTTTCACGGCAATCTACACCATTCTGTCAGTCAGGATAACTACAGTAGAATGGCTCCTATCCTTGAAGGCCACTTGATAGGTCCACCTGGGACAGTATAAGAGGTTATGATCATGCCCATTACTTCCAGCATACACTTGTTTATTCATTCCTTTAAACCACAGTGTGTGGATTTTCAGTTATCTTTAACTATCCCTGTACATCTGCATGGTAATTAGGATCAGCTGAAATGCCCCTGCTGTTGCTCCTCTAATTTTAATTGGAGGTAAACAGAGACGGTATGTATCCCTGTGAGAGCTTTGCTTTCAGGAGACGACTCGCTGACAGAAAAGTGAGGCTGCATTTCTCAGTCTGTTTTATTCCAGTGAGTAGAGGCTTTCTTGATTTCTTTTGTGAGTTCACTGTTAATAATGTGTTTGACTTGGTGTATTTTGAGCTACATCTTATAAATGACCCTTTGATTTCTGCTTTAAAAAGGAAAAATATAGAATCTTCATGGGATTTAATGAATTTTAGTTTTTAGAAGCTATTTTGGCTCTGCATTAAAAAGCAGGAGAGATGCTTACTTCTCATTTTTCAAAACGAGACTGTTACTAGTAGGACTGGCAGTAAGTGAATTGGAAGTAAGATATTATCCTTTTGCCTCATGAATGTCAGGAAGAAGAAACAGAAGAAAGGGATAATATAATAATTACACTAGGGAATAAGAGACTGGATCCTTGGTGGCATAAGCTCTGTCTGATATCCTACATGTTTATAGATCCATCTACATAAGATAATAAGAACTCAATGGCTATAAATTCTTGGTCAGTATTCTTATTAGTTTGCTTGTGTCATATCAAAACACAAGGTTAACTTCCCTGCATACTTTCACTCCAGTGTCCTTTTCTCCTCACGTGTTGCTTTATTAATAATAATTATAAACACCAATATGTTTGTGTGTATGGCATTGGATCTATATTTTATAAAACCAAGACATTTCACTAATTTTCCTTGGATTATATCTACATTATAGAAAAATATGTGTACATACTAGGGAGGAGGTTCAAAGTGGTCCAAATAGATTTGTACTTGGTACTTTAGGATTACCACAGTTTTTCTTAGCAGTCAAAAGTGGATTCTGCCTGCCATTTGACTGTATGACAATCTATATAGTTTACTCATTCTGAGATTTTTGATCACCAGGTTTCTTGGGGGGAGGTGCAAAAGAGAATCACATACACAGACATAAGCATTATTCTGACCTGCTATGATGTATAGACATTTATAGTACACTTTGCATATTTTTTGGTATTCTCAACAAATGACAAAATATCAATTTTTCTGAAAGTGGAATAAATGCTCAAAAACATTTTCCACATATGGGAATGAAAAAAATGGCCACAGAAGAGATAATGTGGAAAATTCAATCTACAAATATTTGCCCCTTTGTTTCTCTGATTTACTTGGTGATTCAATGATAGTTAAATTTTTCTCAATTTGTTAAGATTCCAATGGAGAGTAGAAAAAGAAAGATCATACTTGAGATAAATTAACAGCAAAACGAAGCAAAAAACCAAAAAAGACAAATCACCCACCCCCACAATAATAAAAGCCTAAGTCCAACTACAAATAAGATACAAAGTAACGTAGAAGACAGTACACAGAATGAAAGGGAAGCCACCATCAGGTACCTATAGAAAGTCTTCCCACTTCATACCTACCCTCTGTCCCCGAAGAAGTCAGTCCATTTCCTGAGAATGTTTGCTAATCTGCTTTGTTTTTTCCTTTTCTGAAAGTAAATGTGCAATGAAGCAAATTATCTCCAATTGCACAAATAATATATTGAAGTAATTAATCCCATTGAAGCTATTTTTGAAGAGGTCAGGTTGAAGACAATTTTCTGTTAATGACTGAAGTCCAGAAGGAATAAATAAATAATGAGGGAAGATATTTATTTTTCAATCATGAATCAGCATTTGGGCCTGGAAGTAAATGTGCAATGAAGCAAATTATCTCCAATTGCACAAATAATATATTGAAGTAATTAATCCCATTGAAGTTATTTTTGAAGAGGTCAGGTTGAAGACAATTTTCTGTTAATGACTGAAGTCCAGAAGGAATAAATAAATAATGAGGGAAGATATTTATTTTTCAATCATGAATCAGCATTTGGGCCTGGGAAATAATTAAATGTTTATACAAATGGCAGTATGGAGGGAATAGGTATTTGAAGTGCATGGGAAGTGTGTGAAGAATGGCAGAAGATAAAGATATTGAGACCATTAATCTTTAGTCTTAAATTTGCTTTTAATATTAATCAAATGAGATTTGTGAAATTTAGGTCGTGTATGTCTTGTAGTTGCGGTATTGGAAATTCATGTTTTGGGTCAATATTGGTGGCTGAACATAGTTGAGCTTTCTCTTGACATAATTTAACAGATTTTTAGTGTGTGAGGAGGTTAATTCAATTATATACCAAATAAAATCCTTTCTATATATTCCCCTAATAATAAAGTAAGTCTGATACAAAATTTCTCCCAATTTAATATCCAAATGCTTTCTTTCCTGTTATGTTACATATCACATTTATAAAGCATTGTAGAGTTTAACATTTAATCAAATCCACGACATAAAACTACACATAACACAGACTTCTATAGTTTTACCCTTCCTCTGTGTGTCTGTGCGCATGTATGTGTGTGTGATTAGAAGAATGTGCTTTCCTTGAGAAATTATCGTAGGATGATGCAATCCATGAGGTTCTAATAAGAACCCAGGAACACCAATGATTTATGGCTCTATATAACTCTTGGACATATACATCTATGTACAGCATCTTATAAATTATATTGCATGTTGTACAAAGCCATAAATTATCAATATTCCTGTGGGTTATCACCATTAAAGACTTTTGTACCTGACTACAATTGTGAGTTTCTATAATTCCATTGTAAGTTCTTTTACTAATGATTTCAGTATCTGCTAAATGGAAAACTGTAGATGTAGTGGCTGACTA
>NW_012148730.1:6804824-6808129 GCF_000956105.1 Propithecus coquereli
GAATTTGATCAGTTTCAAGGCAATTGCTGACAGAGAGGTTCTTTCTTTTTTCTTTAACAGATAGTTTTAATGAAAACCTGTGCAAGACACAGTTTCCATGTATATACATTTACACAGTAAAAATCAACAAATCTTAGGAGAAATAAAATGAGACTATGATTCTTCTTCATATATCCTAAAGGTCAAGCCATTTCTTTCTAAACAATTTTGGTTTTTAAAATAATTATGTTATGTAGACCAATCCATTTTGTTGTATCAAAGAATGACATTCCTTCAGGTCAATTGATTAAATGTAATGTGTTCATTAAGGAAGGCAAAGTTGTCTTGCTGCTCCGGCTTTAACTCCTGTTCTGCCTTAGTACCCTGAAGAACGAGCCTGCAATCTCAACCTTGGTAACTTCCAAAGGTTTCACTAGTAATGTTGAGTCATTCAGTGTCTTCTGAAGTCTGTGAACTGAATGAATAGGCAAAAATCAGGTGCATGTCAGGAAGTGGAAAAGTGTCTATAATAACGATCTGAGCACAGTGGCATTAGGGAGAAGGGATAAACTGACAGACAATTCTGTGGAGGTCTCAAGCAAAGGGAGAAAAGGACAAAAATGTAGAGAGGAAAACCAGTTATTGATTCAAGAGCAAAAGCAAAAGCGAGATAGTATGTCCGCATTTTATTCATTTACACAATAGGAGCTGGGAGTAGGTAAGCAAGACAGTTAGTCCTTCCCTATAGCACAAATAAAAGTGATACCATTTAGGATATAAAGATAAGAGTACTCTTAACAGCTATGTTCTCTTCCATGGAAACACAATAGCAACTCATTTTATTCTTCTGACTCTATGATTGCTTCTAAACTAGAGGCATATTCTGTGAAAAAATATATATATGCACATACATTTCTTATTAACTTTGAGCAATAATGCCTGATCCTAATCATTTTCCCATGTTTTTGTGAGACTGCTTCCCTTAAGTTTCCTTCAGTCTTCTCACAAGGTAAACACCACTTCCCAAGGGGGAAAAACAAAAACAAAGAAACCAAAAAAGAATAAAATTTTTAAAAGCCCATTTAGGTCTTATAATGCCAGTCAAATAGAATAATATGTTTCTACTCCCAATCCTATTCAATATTACTTAAATTAAAAAGAAGCTTTAACTCTGGTATTATTGGAGATGTTGAATTATTGAATGCAATTTTTCCTGAAAAATGTATGTTAAGGATAAAAGTAAAAGATATGTGAAATACTTGGAAATTTCTGATTGAGTCATAAGTACATACCATTTTAAAAGTGTGCTTTTCTCAGCACGTAGACTGTTGTATATATATATTGAATATCATTGCTCGTAGTGGGAATATATGATTAGAAAACTGTTCATTTGGTTAAGGATATGCTTATATTGATTATTCTTATTCAGAGTGGGCATATAGATAGGTGATAGATAATGTGTGTAATAACACATTAATACTATCCTCTCTTTCATACCACACAACACACACACAAACACAAAACCCACTAAAAGCTCTTTAGTTATAAGGCAAGTAGGTGACCCTATAAGAAGAGGAAAGATTGGTTTGTCATTTTTAATATTTTTTCCTCTTTGCAGATCAAGTTGCTAAAGTTGCTTCTTTAAATTTTTTATTAAAATTTGGTTACAAGGCCATAGCCCTTGCATGAAAAGACCAACTATTTAATGAATCCAAAGCAAGTATTATTAAATTACACCCAGTGACGGTATCAGTCATTTGTGTAATCTAACGGGGTCTTCATTGTAACACTTTCTCTGAATGAGCTCACAGTTTCTCTCCTTTATGAAGTGCCTAGGCTTACACCCTTCAGAGTATAAAATCTTGTAAATAACTACTAGGATCAAAAAGACCTGGCCTTAAGTATCATGCTGTGATTCATTAGCTCTGTGGTACCAGACAAACCACATAACCTCTCTGTGATGTCTCATCAGTGGTGAAATGTATTAACTTACAAGTTTGCTGTGAGAACAAAATGAGTTAAGTATGTAGAAGCACTTTGTAAATAATCAAATATTACACAAATGTAAAGTATTAATATTGTTTTGTTACACTGCATGATGGCATTAAGCTCGAGTCATATGTTTCTGAAATCTTATTAAAAATTTGAGCACTATTTAAATTTTTGTTTATTGTTGTTAACTCATTTGTTCTACTGAGGATCAGCATGCTTTATTTCTCAGCAGCCTCATTTATTCAGTACATGGATTTAGGTTTTTGTATTCTGGAAGAAAGCTCTCATACATAATGAAAAGGTGGAGATCTTATTTACATGCAAAAATTTTACCATCACTCCTGTCACTCCCTCTTGCTCTGCAGATTCAGAAGCATTCACTGAAACTCAGCTGAGATGATCTAGCTACGGTTTAATATCATTTTTTCTTTATGTTTTGTTAAATGACGCTGAGGTCGGGTTCAAGGAATCTGAGGTAGGTTTTAAAACAGTAAATTGTCAATTCATTTCCCAGTCGATGGTAAGACAAAGGTGATTATAGAGAATGGTACAAGAACCAAGAGTTTGTATTATGCAGAACATCAGCATTAATATATTAATAGAGACACGTTGTACATGCAAAGCTTTTACAATTATTTATTAAACCATTCAATCTGTATAGGAGGTAGAGAAATGCTGTCAAGCTTATTTTCTAGGTGATAAATTGCATCACAAGTCCAAACCATTGTCAATGACAGAAATCCAAATTTTTGCTTCTGTTGATTTTTTCCTTAACTGCATTTCCTGTTTTTCATTTAGTGAAAAAGTAATTTTCAGTGTTTCAGAGAAAAGGGCAAAATCGAAACAAATGTCAGTGACTAAAGGACATAATGTAGAAGTTCTTACTTAAGTGTAATAAATGTCTTTGTCAGTAGACTATTGAGCTCACTACTCTCAATTTTGGAATGTATGTAAGCGAGTTATATGTTGATTAGGTTTTGAGGCATAGCATCTCCTTAATCAATTACAGAGTAAAGTATTAACGAAAGAGAATTTAAAGTAATCAAAAAAGAGAATTTAAGAAAGCATTAATTACTGGTGATTTATTTTAGAGATGCTCCTTCAATTAGCATTTTCTTCCTGTGCTAGGCAATGTTGGGTGATAATAGAAGTCGAATATATGGTCCTCGACTAATCATTGGGAAACAAATGACCTCCCTCCACCTTTTTCCCCATCTCTTTCTTGTGAAATGTATCGTACATACAAAAAAGTAAATCAAACATACATGTACAGTTTAATAATAAAAAGCTAACATTTGTCTACCTACCATGTAAGTTTAGAAACAATACCTTAA
>NW_012148730.1:6808772-6810401 GCF_000956105.1 Propithecus coquereli
TATTGGAATTTCATTTCTTTTTAAGTCTGAATAATAATATTTTACATTGTATAGATACACTGTGTTTTGTTTTTCCAGTCAGCCATCCATGGACATTTGGGTTGTTTCCACCTTTTGGCTATTGTGAATAATATTGCTATGAACAATGGTGTACAAATATATCTTTGAGATCCTGATTTCAGTTCTTTCATGTGTGTACCTAGAATCAGAACTTCTGGATCAGATGGTTATTCTATGTCTATTCTTTTGAGGTACCACCATACTGTTTTCCACAGTGACATCACTGTTTTAAATTCCCACCAGCAATAAATATGGCTTCCTATTTCTCCACACTTGCCAACATTTGTTCTTTTCTATTGTTGTCATTTTTTTTTAAAGCAGCCGTTGTAGTGGGTATATGTAGCTGCTTCTGAATGGCTTAATTTCCCAAAGAGTTTAACCCCGTCTTTTTAGTTGTTCTATTGTAAATCTTGTTAAAAGAAAAACTATAGAAAAATTAAATTCAGTTGAGTTATTTGAGCAAAGAATGATTCATGAATCAGGCAGTACCCTAAACCAGTAGAGGTTCAGAGAGCTCCATCCAGCAACACGGAAGGTAGTATTTATAGAAGTGACACACAGAAACAGCTTGGTTGGTTACAGCTCAGCGTTTGCCTTATTTGGACATGGTGTGATTATTTTGCAGCCTGTGATTGGGTGCAGATCAGCTGCTGTGATTGACTCAGACTCAGCTGTCTGTTACATGAATATACTCTTGTTAGGTTACAGTTTGTTTACATGCTAAGGTAGGTTGTGTTTTGCTATATACAGAGGAAGCTTTAGACCAAACATAATTAAATTTAACAGTCTCCACAGATAATGCCTTCCCTTCTCCTGCAGCTTTCAGGAACAGGGGTGCTCCTTTTCCCACCTGGGAACTGAGATAGGTGAGACAGAGATCAGTCCTTCAGGCAGTCCCAGACCAGTTAGAATATGGCAAATAAGATCTGTTCTGCTCCCTCTGGTTTAAGGGAGGGAATTAGGAACCGGGATGCTGCCTCCTCCAGAGCAAGATCACTCCATGTCTCTGAGTGGATGTGAGGCAAAGGTGAGTAAAACACCAACAAAATTTTATGTTTGACTATTAGTCTTTCTTGATTGGATGATTGGACATTCGCTTGATTTCTCTAGAACCTTAACTGTGTTCCAGAGATCCTACAAGGTTATTTAGCCAGTTGATGGTTGTTTTTTGATGGGAAAACCAGATCTTGGAGAGTCCAAGTGTGTAATTTTGTTAATGTCACTCTCTGTCTATTATGTCTTAAGTATCATTTATACTGATGTGTGTAGGTGGGAAAATTTTCCTCTACCCTATTACATTCTATAGCTGGAGTCTGTGGCTGACAAAAGGCAGATAAACAAGAGAAAAGCATACACATTTTATTTGATGATGCTAGTTTTACATATGTGGGACTTCACAAAAGAGAGGATAAAATCCAAAGAAGTACTTAGACTTGGGGTTACATACCATTTTTAAAAAGAGCAATAGATTGTGGGGAAATGACTAGACAAAGGAAAAGAAATTTGCACTTCCAGGGTTGGTAAGTTGTGGGAAGGTGAACATATAAGAGAAAATAATGGTAGATAATG
>NW_012148730.1:6811954-6814804 GCF_000956105.1 Propithecus coquereli
GAAATTTATTTCAGTGTTTTGATAGCATTCTTATTTACTAATATAGGCCTTCAGTGCTATAAATTTCCCCATATCAAATTAGAATCTTTATCTGACATTTTTCTCTTTCTTGTGGATTTGTCTTTCTTATAGTTCTATCAGTTCTTGCTTCCATGTGTTTGGAAGTTCTGTAATGATATTGGGTACATAGGTATTAGAATGGTTATGTCCTCATGGTGAACCCCTTCTTCATTATCAAATGACAGTTTTTTATCAATGGTAATGTTCTTCAATCTAAAAATCTAGTCTATATGATATTAATATAGCAATTATAGATTGTTTTGGGGTTAGCATGTTATATTATTCTCTATACTTTTACTTTTTTTCATACTTTTACTTTTAATCTATTAGTTTCTTTGTTTGTAGTGTATGTCTCATAGACAGCATACATTTTGATCTCAATTCCCACCCACCCAATCTGACAATTTCTGCCTTTTAATCGAGGTGTTTAGACCAATAGAATTTAATATAATTTTGGGGGGTTATTCATTTTGATTTTATTTGTCTCGTTTGTTACTTTACTATCCAGAGCTTTTTATTTTGTTATTTTAGTGGCTGTTTTATGGCTTGTAGTATAAGCTGTAACTTGGTGCAATCTAACTTTAAGTTATATTATGACATTTCACCTATAGTATAAGAATTTTAAAACAGTATATTTCCATTTCTCCTTCTAACCCTTTATGCTATTGTGATAATGCATTTTAATTATGCATGCATTATAAACCCGATACACTTATACGTTTAAGCGTTTCATTTTCTTTTAAAAATTAAATGATAATAAAAAAGCAGATATATTGATTCCTGCAGTTACTATTTCTGATGCTATTCATTTAATCTGCTGTCATTTCCCAATTCCTGGAAGATTTATTTTATTATTTATTGTAGCACAGGCTGACCAATCATGAATTCTTTTTGTGTACCTGAAAAAGTGAATGGAAAAACAAGCACCGCATGTACTCACGATCAAATTGGTATTAACTGATGAACACTTAAGTGCACATATAGCAATAACATTCATCAGGTGTCAGGCAGATGCGGGAGGAGGAGGGGATGGGCATATTCACACCTAATGGGTGCAGTGTGCGTCGTCTGGGGGATAGACACACTTGAAGCTCTGACTTGGGTGGGGCAAAGGCAATATATATAACCTAAACATTTGTACCCCAATAATATGCTGAAATAAAACAACAGCAAAAAAAAAAGAAAAAGTCTTTATTTCACCTTCATTGTTGAAAGATATTTTCACTGGGTATTACATTCTAGGTAGACAGTTTGTTTATAGCATATCACATTGGCGAAGTGTCTATTTAAATATTTTTCCAATTAAAAAATATTTGATTATCATATTAATCTGTTGTAAAAGTTATTTTCACACTCTGAGTACAAGATCTTTGTCAAACATGTGTTTTGCAAATATTTTCTTCCACTATTTGACTTATCGTATTTTATAAACAATATCTTTTAGTGAATTTATATTTTTAATTCTGCTGCCCTTCTATTTATCATTGATTTCTCTTATTTTTATTTTTTGTCTAAGAGATCTTTGCCTAACCCCAAATCTCAAAGATTGTCTATTATGTTTCTTCCTAGAATTTTTACAGTTTTACCTATTACATACAGATCAATGATCCATTTCAAGTTAATTTTTGTATCTGGTATGAGGTATGGGTTAAGGTTCATTTGCTACATGTGGTTTCCCAATTACTACAGAACAATTAATTGAAAAGTCTGCCATTTTCCCATTGATTTACTTTGGTACATTTGTCAGAAATGATATGTATATGATTCCATTGTGCCAACACCACACTCTTGATTACTGTAGCTTTATAGTAAATTTAAAAACAGATACTATGAATTTTCCAACATTGTTCTTAGTTTTCAAAACTAGACTAGTCTTGGTCTTTTGCTTTTCCACAAAAATTTTTGAATCTGTCAATTTCTATGGAAAAGTCTGCTTGAAGTTTGGTTGAATCTATAGGTCAATATGGCAGAGAATTAACATATTAACATATTGACAGTTTGGACCTATTAATGTAGTATGTCTCTCCATTTATTTCTGTCCACCTTAATTTCTCTCATTAACATTTTATAAATTTTAGCATACAAATATTGCATATATTTCATTAAATTTGCCTGTTAGAGTGTTATGACTTTTTAATGCTATTATAAATATTATTTCAATTTTCAATATGTACAGTTGCACAACTATCATTAAAGTCAATTTTAGAACATTTTTATCATCCCTAAGAAGAACCCCATGATTATTATACCCTCTCCAGCCTTCCTCCCATGCCTAGGTAAAAACTAACCACTTTCTGTCTCTATGTATTTGCCTATTCCACACATTTCACATCAATGGAATCTTACAATATTTGGTCTTTTTGACTTGCTTTTTATACTTAGCATACAGTTTTTAAATTTTATTCAGGTATCATTACATGTATCGGTGGAAAATATTCCATTTTACAGGTGTACCACATTTTTGTTATCCATTCATCATGTCATGGGCATTTGGATTGTTTCTGCTTTTTGACTTTTATGTATAATGTTGCTATAAGCATTCATGTACAAGTTTTGTGTGAACATATGTTGCCATTTCTACTTGTTATATACCTAGAAATAGGATTGCTGGGTCATAGAGTAATACCATATTAACCAATTTGTGGAGTTGCCAGACTGTTCTCCTAAGCGGCTGTATCATCTTACATTCCCATTAGCAGTGTGTGTGAGGGTTCAAATTTTTCCACATCTTCTTCAACATTGTTATTGTGTGTATATTTTATGATAGTCATGCTAGTGGTATGAAATGGT
>NW_012148730.1:6815874-6829296 GCF_000956105.1 Propithecus coquereli
TTATGGAGTGTATATTTATTAAATTTCTTATTTACTATTTCTAGTTCACTTCATTTGTTCCTATGCATTCATGTTTCTATCTGGTGTAATTTCCTTACTTCAGTATAACTATACTCTCTCCAGCCTCCTTTGTACTTTTATTATTCAATAGATTCAAGTTGTATGTGTCATTAGCCCAATAATACTATAGTTTGCATTTTTAAACACATGCTTTTTAACTCAGGTAAAAGAACAGAGAAGATATATGATTTATATTGTTTTTTATAATTACGCAATTAACTTTTGCCATTAATCTTTGTTTTTTCATGTGGAATGGAAGCACTGTTTGGGATCACTTCTTTTCAGCCTGAAGAAGTTTATGTAGTTTTTCTTTTAAGGCCGATCTGCTAACAACATATTTGCTCAGCTTTTTTTTTTTAATCTTGCAATGTTTTTATTTTGCTTTCATTTGTAAAGACAGTTTTGCTGGGTAAATTATATTGGTTGACAGTTTTTTTTTTCTTTTTTCTCGCAGCACTTAGAATAAGCCATCCTACTGCATTTGGGGTTCAATTGTTTCTATGAAAGATCAGCCATTAATCTCAGGGTTCTGTTGTAATAGATGAGCCATTTTTCTCTTCCTGCTTTCAAGATATTCTCTTTTTAAGTTTTTGACTTTTAACATTTTTAATCTGATGTGTCCGGGTATGACTATCTTTGCATTTATCCTACTTTGAGTTCTGTAACCTTCTTGGATATATAAATTAATGATGTTCATAAAATTTGGGGAGTTTTTAGCCATTATTTTTTTAAATATATTTGAGTTCCTTTCTCTTTTTCCTTTCCTTTTGGTACTCTCATTGTTCACATATTGACACACTTAAGAGTATCCCATATTCCCTTGATGCACTGTCATTTTTCTATGTTTTCTCTTTGTTCTTTGGAATGCATAATCTTTACTGATCTATCTTTAAGTTCACTGATTCTTTCTTCTACCATTTAAAATCTACTGATTAGCTTATCTGGTAAATATTTGTTTCACTTACTGTATTATACTTTCCAACTGCAGAGTTTTCATTCAGTTTTCGCTTTTTTTATTTCAGGATATTATGGGGGTACAAACATTTTGATTACATGTTATGACTTTGCCACATCCCCACCATGATTTGAGACGTGCCCTTCCCCCCTTACAATGCTCACCACGTCCATTAGCTGTGAGTTTACCCACCCCCAACCCCCCAACCCCCAAAGAACATTACTACTATGTGAGTACCTTAGTATTGATCAGTCAGTGCCAATTTGATGGCTAGTACATGTGGTGCCCATTATTCCATTCTTGTGATACCTCATTTTGGAGGATGGGCTCAAGCTCTATCCAGGAAAATATAAGAGGTGCTAGATCACCGTCGTTTTCTTTAATTGAGTAATATTCCATTGTATACATACACCATATTTTATCAATCCACTCATGAATTGATGGGCACTTGGGTTGTTTCCACATCCTTGCAATAGTGAATTGTGCTGCCATAAACATTCGAGTGCAGATGTCTTTACTATAGAATGACTTTTGTTCCTTTGGGTAGATGCCTAATAGTGCTATTGCTGGATCAAATGGTATTTCTATTTTTAGCTCTTTCATGTTATCTCCGAAGTCTTTTTCACAGAGATTGCACTAATTTGCAGTCCCACCAGCAGTGTAAGAGTTTTCACTTTTTATGTACTTTTTATCTCCTTTATTAATATGCTTTCTTCAATTAGACACTATCACTTTAGCTACCTTTATTTTTTTAAGCATATTTTCCTTTAGTTCTATGAACACATATACAATGGCTGCTTTTTAGTCTTGCTAAGTTCGACATCCGGGTTCTCTCATAGGCTATATATGTTTCCCGCTTTTTCCCCCCTGTGTATGGTTCACTGTTTTTGTCTCTTAATTTTGTGTTTTAATGTGGCCATTTAGATAATATATTGCAGAAAATATGGGTAGTGATGGTCTCCACTCCCGCCTCAAGCTTGTCATTTTTTTTGTTTGCTTGTTTATTTTTTTAGTGTCTTGGATGCACTATTTTTCTGAAGTCTATTTACCTTGTGGTGTGAATCCTTTGAAATTATTCTTCAGAGGTCACAGCCTTGGTCGGCATACAGTAATCCTCAGATGAGAATAATTGTAGCAAGTCACTTTTTAAAAACTTTACCTTTTTTATGCTATCTCTGCTAAGTTGCCTGCTTGTGGTGATATCACACTCAGCTGTTTGTCTATAATGATTGCCATTTATTTCTGTATTATTTTTGACAATGTTCTAGAGTTTAAAGCTACACCCTCTGATCCAATTAAATTATGGCCCCTTTGCAGGCTTAGAGCCAGGATTAGAGGCTCCTTTTGACTCCAGGAGGGCTCATAGCTGTCTGTTTTCCTGATTATCTCTGGTAAAACAGGTGGCATATATTTAGCATGATTGCTCTTAATGGACCTTCCAGGTTCCTCTTAATTGCTTACCACAAAAAGTTCATTGTTTATAAGAGATCCCCAAGGCTTGACTTGTTCCAAATAAAGTCATTTTCTTTGAGGAGAGCTTCAGAAGTCTATGTTATTATGGCTGACCTCTGCCACTGGACAAGGGCATTGAGCCAATGATTTGGATCTGAGCATATGGACAGTGATCCACTTCTCTTAAATGACACCCTGCTTTGTGTGCAGGGTGGAGGTGGTAACCTCTGGACTTCTCAGCTTGCTTCTACTAGTGTGTAACCTCCACCCTACAAGCAAACTTGATTGAGGGCAATCAGGGCCCCAATATTCTCAGCCTGCATTACTTGAGGTAGAATCTTATAAGTGGAGGCTTGAGGAGGAGGGGATCTTTTACCTATAACCTACACTCACCTGCAATTTAGCCTCTGCAACATATAGCTCTGGAGGATGAGAAATGCTGGTGATTATCCCCTCTCATGGAGACGCCTTAGCCTTTGACTGGGAGTAGGGGTAGAGGGGAGGCTTGTCTTCATGGCTATACCTGCCTAGAGTGGAGTTTTTTTCACCCTGAGCTAGGGAAGTCGGAAGGAGCGAATTGCACCTCAAATGTTACAGACACTTTTCTTACCAAGATTTAGTAGATATACTTGAATAAATATTTTTCCCATTTTTGTCCGCCCTTAGGAGTATTTTCACAGACTTAATTTTTTTTAAATGTTTACAAATTATGGTTGTCTGTCTGAAGAATGCGCCTGCAGTGCTCCTCGCTATGCCATTCCAGAAGTAGAGTGAGTTTGATTCATGTCTGAGTCTCCCTCATTTGTCTCTAATAATCAATTCTATTTTGAGTCTGAAATTTCGCTATGGGAATTCAGGACAGTTTAGTTTCAAGGAATTTTTCTAAGATTTCATTAATTTGATATTTTTCCTTTCCAGTCCAAGAAAACTAGTCACCCAGGTTTGAGCTATTAGTGTTAATTTAGCAATGACTTTGGATTATATTGGGTAAACAGTAAGGTTCTGTGATGTATCTTATTTCAACGATTCTTCTATATCCCTTCTCAAATTACACACAAAAAATGAAGTCAGTATCTTAATGAGGCTTTTTAAAGAATAAGTCTCTACATGTAACTCTGGTATTAGAACTATACTCTAGTTTCTTTATTCTTCCTTACCCAATATGTTGTTTTGCTTGTGAGTTTCTTGAATTTTTGGTAATTTATATTTATAAAAGCCTTGGAAAGATAGTATCAAAAGTCATTTTCTGGAGTAGGTTATTTTTTCACACAGCACCTTTCAAATAAACGTCAAATAATGTTAATGAACAGAGATTTAAGTGGTTTTGCTTCACACACATGTGTATACACACACATAAGAAACAGTGACAGCATTGTACAAAGCTGTGTCTCTTTGAATACTCACCAAGACATACACACAGAATATTGAACACATACAAAATAAATCACAATATATCTATTACAAAACTACATAAAAGGAGATGCCCTGTTGCAATAGAAAATTATTTGCATTCCATTGTTTAGCTCTTTGGAGCTATACAAAGAACTAACCTTTCTAGTCAGTTTGTTCATTCATAAATTGGGGTAAGCATTTTTCCTCATAAGATCGAGGTACTTAAGAAGAATAAGTAATATGTAAATCATAAAGAAAAGTGGTAAGGATTATGTTTCTATACACTATAATATAAATATTTATGATTTTACAGAATATAAGTATTATTCAAATATTTGGAAGAAAAATACTTTCATCTTAATTTTAATGTACATAAATTTTTCATTAAAACAAGCATATTTTTTACATGGTAGAATATATATCTCATAAGTATTTTAAAGGAAAGAAAACTATATGGGAAAAAAGGGAGCTTATAGATATTTAGATTTCATTTCTCCTCTACCCTGCTATCCCACATACATTGCACTTGGGTTTGTATTTACTTTCCTTTGTTGCTAGTAAATATTTGAAAAACAGTGCCTTGAAAGTTGGTTTCTGAAGGCATAACTAAGAATGACTAAGAATTAACCTAATCAGAGCAATAATGGTATATCCCTTGGACTAGAATATTACTAAAGAAAAACATACCCTAACGAATTATATTATAAGCTCTCTGGGAAAATTAGATGGCAATATAATGGTGATTGTCTACAAACACATAAATGAGCCTTTTTTCCATGGGAGTATATCAGCTTTTTTGTCTATTATGTATATAGTATTCACAAGGGAGGCACATTCTGTTTAGGAATAAGAATAGTCTTTGAACTTCTTCACATCGAGAGTAGTGCTCTGCTCAAAATATAGTGAGCATCAGAATCACCTGGAAAACTTTTTAAAATATGTGTTCTTGCACTGCACCCATGGATAGCCTGATTTAGTAGGTCTGAGGCAGGGGTCTGCTAATTCTCAATTCTAACAAGCTCACAGGCCATGCTGATGCAGCTGGCCTGCAGACAACATTCGGAGTAACAAAGATCTAAAATAATCATCGCTTGAAACCATATTTTACCTTTGTTTTGATTTTAAGTTCACTAAGCAACCTCATAATTAGAAATCAATCTCCTAGGAATGGTAATACTAAAAACGAGATGCCCTTAAAGAGGTAATACACATGTTTCTGTGAATAGGAATACATAACTAATATTCTATGTAATTAATCTGACTTTGTGTTTTTGACATCTGTCTCTTACAAGGTTGAACAGCATGACTAAGCCTGGTAGGAATGAATATTTTGACAAAATTTTGGTTTCTGGGCTTTTAAAGCCTAGTATCATACCTTAAAAAATCGAGGACTCTATAACTGGCATCTCTCTCCTCTGTTAAGTCCACACTAACACAAGTTATTTTGTTGGTTGTACTTCAGGATTTCATTATCAAAGCACAGAAACTTTTTTAATTAAGGGAAAAAACAGTCATTTTGACAAGGACTATCGAAATACATTTGGTCATATCCAACTTTTCTTGGACATGTGTTGATAATAAATATGTAAAATTGTTCTGTGTGTATTTGTGTGTTTGCTTATGTGCAGATTCACAAAAGGTAGGGTGCAATTAAACTGCTTTAATTACATAAATACCTACTCAGTTAAATTTGATTCTCTCTCTTTTTCTCCAAACTCATGAGCAATCTTTTGTTGTGGTACTATTTGTATCAAATTTATCATTGTAACCATCTTAAACTGTACAAATTCAGTGGCATTAAGTAGAGTAACAATGTATGTCAGGCATGGTGTCTCATTCCTGTAATCCCAGCACTTTGGGAGGCCAAGGCAGGAGGATTACTTGAGGCCAGGAGTATGAGACCAGCCTAGGCAACGTAGCGAGAGCCCTCTCTACAGAAAATTTAAAAATTGGCCAGATGTGGTGGCCTATGCTGGCAGTCCCAGCTACTTGGGAGGCTGAGGTGGAAGGATTGTTTGAGCCTGGGAGTAGGAAGTTGCAGTGAACTGTGATCACTCCACTGCCCTCTAGGCTGGATAACAGAGCGAGACTCTGTCTATAAACAAAATAAAACAAAACAAACAGAAAGCAATGTAGTGCAACCATCACCACTCTCTCCTTCCTTATTACCCAAAGAAAAACCCCATACCCATCGCTCCCTCCTTCAAAACCTTGGCAAGCACAAATTTAACTTCTGTCTCTATGGGTTTGCCTATTCTGCACATTTTATATAAATGGAATTATACAATTTGTAGCCTTTGCCTCTGGCTTAAATAACTTAGCATAACATTTATAAAACTCATTCACATTTTAGCATGTATCAATACTTTGCTAGTTTTCATGGTTGAACCATATTCCATTGTATGGATATGCCACATTTTGATTATCTATTCCAGTATTGGACATTTGAATTATTTGTTTGTATATTTTGGCTATTGTGAATAGCACTGCTATGAACATTCATGCACAAGTTTTTGATCAAATACTCATTTTCAATTATTTTGGGTATGTATCTAGGAGTATAATTGCTGGGTTACATATTGATTCTACATTTAACTTGTTCAGTCATCTTCAAATTATTTCAACAGCAGCTATGCCATTTTAAATTCCCATCAACAATGTATGAGAATTCCAATTTCTCCACATTATTGCCAATGCTTCTTATTTCCTGTATTTTTTATCCACCATTCTATAGTGAAAATAGTATCTCATTTTTTTATTGTGGTTAAAAGAAAAAACCTTAACATGAGATCTAACCTCTTAAACTGTTTAGCACACAATACGGTATTGTCAATTATAGGGACAGTGATCCCTTGAAATCATTCATTTTGTGTAACTAAAACTTTACACCCATTGAACACCACTCCCCATTTCCCGCTTACTGCAGCCCCTGACAAACACCATTCTACTCCCTGTTTCTATGAGTTTGACTCCTTTAGATACTTCATATAAGGGAAATCATGTCATAGTGGTCCTCTGTGACTGGCTTATTTCACTCAGTCTAATGTCTTTCAGGTTCATACATCTACTTGAATATAGCAGGATTTCCTTCTGTTTCTATGGTTATATAATATTCCATTGTATTTATATACTGTTATCCATTCATTTGTTGATGGGCATTTGAGTTGATTACATATCTTGTGTATTGTGATTAAGCTGCAATGAACAGGAGAGTTCAGATATCTCTTCAAGATACTATTAGGCATCTACCCCAAAGAGCAAAAGATTCTACAATAAAGACATCTGCACCCGAATGTTTATGGCAGCACAATTCACTATTGCAAGGATGTGGAAACGACCCAAGTGTCCATCAATTCATGAGTGGATTATTAAAATTTGGTTTATGTATACAATGGAATATTACTCGATCATAAGAAACGACAGTGATCTAGCACCTCTTATATTTTCCTGGATAGAGCTTGAGCCCATTATGCGAAGTGAAGTATCACAAGATCGGAAGAATGGGCTTCACTTGTACTCGCCATCAAATTGGTACTAACTGATGAACACTAGGGTGCTCACATGGCAGTAATACTCTCCAGGGACTAAGGGGTTGGGGGCGTAAACTCACAACTAAAGGGCACGGTGAGCATTGTAGAGGGGAAGGGCATTCCTCTAACCCTCACTTAGGTGAGGCAAAGACATAAAATGTAACCAAAATGTTTGTACCCTCATAATATCCTGAAATAAAAATTAGAAAAAAAAAAGATACTGATTTCAATTCTTACAGCTATATACAGGTAGTCCCTGGATTACAGATGAGATATGTTCCTGAGAACATCTTTAGGTAAGATTTGTATGTAACTTGGATGCCAGCTCATTTATGGTAATAACATTAACAATAACAATACTATAATGATATAATGGCTCATATGTGGCATTAATAATAATAATACAGTTAAATACTGTAATAATAATAACAATACCCCTGTACTATAATAATAAGTTACAGAAACTATTTTGTTTTTTCTTTTAATTCAAACAGAACATATAAACAAACTCATACAAAAAGTTTAGATAGGAGACAGGAGAAGTTTCAAAAAAGAATGTTAAAGGTTAACACTCACCTAATGTTGCACTAACACTAGATTAATAGGAATGTTATGCTTATTTTGATCTTCTAACCAAATCAATGATAACCTTTCCATTTCAATAATTAATTCGCTATGCTTCTTAGTAATAATCAATGCCTTCATTGGAGAACTGCCTCTCACGTGTTCCATTATTCTCACTTTATCCTTTATAGTTGTTCCAATAGTCAAGCAACTGAAGCCCAATGCTTTCCCAGTGGATGATGGTGTCTGGCCTTTCTCTGAATGCTTTATTATTTCTATCTTCCTTCCCATTGTAATCACCTTTCTTTTTGCTGCAGGCTCACCTGGACTTGCAGTGGACTTTCACTTTGGAACATGGTCATAAGGGTACACACAGACTAAGTTAAGACGAAAGCGATACTGTGTACAAGCTACTGGTATAAACGATGAGCCTAGCCACTAGTGTAAAGACACTATGCCAATGAATTGCTTATGCCATGTGGGTTTGTTTACATGCATAGAAAAACTAGTTCCAGAATTATTAATTTAATTATTAATTACAAATTATCCTCATAGAGAGCCCTGGGATCCCATTTGTAAGTACAGAATGCTGAAAGCTGGGTCATCCATAAACCAGGTACTGCCTGTACTCAGAAGTGAGATTGCTGAATCATATTGTATTCCTAATTTTAATTTTTTGAGGGACCTTCATACTGTCATCCATAACGACTACACCATTTTACATTCTCAACAAGGTATAAAAGGGATTAAATTTCTCCACCCTCCTGCCAATACCTGTTATCTTTTTTAAAAAAAAATTAATACTAGCCATGCTAATAGGTGGGAAATGATATGTCATTGTGGTTTTGATTTCCATTTTCCTGATAACTGGTGATGCTGAACATCTATCCATATACCTGTTGGCCATTTGTATATCTTCTTTGGAGAAATGTCTATTTAACTGCATTGCCCATTTTTAAAATTTGGTTACTCGTGGTTTTTGTTTAGGTTTTAGAAGTTCTTTATAAATTTTGGATTTTAACCCCTTATCAGATATATGTTTTCCAAAAAATTCCTACATTTCTGTGGGTTAACTTTTCACTCTATTGATTGTTTCCTTTCCTGTAAAGAAGCTTTTTTTAGTTTGAATTATTCCCCATTATATATTTTTTATTTTAAAAATTTAGGAGGTACAAATGTTTTTTGTTATGTGGATAATTGTATCATGCTGAAGTCAGGACTTTCAGTTTACCCATCACCAGAAGAGTGTACATTGTACTCAATAGGTAGATTTTTATCCCTCAACTCCCTCCACATCTCATCCCTTTTTAGTTCCCAATGTCCATTACAGCTCTTTATGACCATACATCCTTCATTTAGCTCCCACTTATAAGTAAGAACATATTGTATCTGTTTTTTCCATTCCTGAGATACTTCACTTAGGATTTTGGTCTCCAGTTCCATTCAAGTTTCTGCAAAAGACATTATTTCATTCCATTTTATGGCTGAGTAGTACTCCATGACATATATCACATTTTATTTATCCACTCATTAGTTGCTGGGCATTTAGGTTGGGTCCATATCTTTGCAATTGTGAATTGTGCTGCAATAAGCATTTAACTGCAGATGTCTTTTTGATATAAAGACTTCTTTTCCTTTGAGTAGATACTCAGCAGTGGGATTGCTGGATCGAATGGTAGATCTATTTTTAATTCTTTGATGAATCTCCATCCTGTTTTCCATAGACATTGTACTAGTTTACATTACCACCAAAAGTGTGTAAGTGTTCCCTTTTCACTCCAATCATGCCAACATCTCTTGTTTTAAGACGTTTTAATGATGGCAATTCTGGCAGGGGTAAGCTGGTGTCACATTGTAGTCTTAATTTGCATTCCCCTGACAATTGCTGATGTTGAGCATTTTCTATATGTTTGCTGGCCATTTGTCTATTTTCTTTTGAGAAGAATCTGTTCATGCCTTTTGCCCATTTTTTGATGGTGCTATTAGTTTTATTCTTGCTGATTTGTTTGAATTATTTTTATATCCGGATATGAGCCTTTTGTCAGATATATGGTTTGTGACTATTTCCTCCCATTTTTTAGGTTGTCTATTTACTCTGTTGATTATTTCCTTTGTATGCAGAAACATTTTAGCTTAATTAAGTCCCATTTATTATTTTTATTGTTGCTATATTTGCTTTTCGGGTCTGACTCAAAGATTCTTTGCCTAAACTGATGTCTAGAAGAATTTTTCTTACATTTTCTTCTAGAATTTTATGGTTTCAGGCCTTACATTTGAGTCTTTAATCAATCTTGAGTTGATTTTGTGAATGGTGAGAGAGTGGGATCCAGCTCCATTTTTGTGCATGTGGCTATCCAGTTTTCCCAGAAACATTTATTGAATAGGCCATCATTTCCCCAGTATATGCTTTTGTCTGCTCTGCCAAAAATCAGTTGGTCATATTTTATTTATGGGTTCTCTATTCTGTTCCATTGGCATGTGTCTACTTTTATACAAGTACCATACTTTTTGGTTACTGTCCTTGTAGTATAATTTGAAGTCGAGTAATGTGATGCATCCATATTTCTTCCTTTTTGCCTAGGATTTCTTTGGCTATTTGGGCCCTTTATTGGTGCCATATGAAGTTTAGGATTATTTTTTCTAGATCTGTGAGAAATGACTTTGGAATTTTGGTGGGAATTGCATTGAGTCTGTAAATCACTTTGGGTAGTAGGGACATTTTACCAATGTTAATTCTTCTAATATATGAGTATGGGATTTTTTTCCATTTTTTTGTATCATCAGTGATTTCTTTCATCAGTGTTCTGTAATTCTCCTTGTAGAGATGTTTCTCCTCTTTGGTTAAGTATATTCCTAGGTATTTTATTTTCTTTGTAGCTACTGTAAATGGTATTGAGTTCTTGATTTGACTCTCAACTTGATTATATTAGTATATAGAGATACTATTGATTTGTGCACATTAATTTTATAACCTAGGACTTTACTGAATTTATCAATTCTAGGAGTCTTTTGGTGGAGTTTTTAGGGTTTTCTACACATAAGATCATATCATTGGCAAACGGAAAGTTTGACCTTCTCTTTCCTGATTATGATGCCCTTTATTTCTTTCTCTAGCTTGATTGCTCTGGCTAGGACTTCTAGTGCTATGTTGAATAGAAGTGGTGACAATGGGCATCTTTGTCTTGTTCCAGTTCTAATGGAGAATGCTTTCCAACTTTTCTCCATTCCGTATGGTGTTAGCTGTGAGTGTCTGTAAGGGGTATACAGAGTGCCTAGTTACAAGCTTTCAAGCATACTCAAAGACTATGATTGAGAAAACTAGAGATTAAGGTGGTTCTCCTTCCCCCGTTACTTCCCAGGAAGTAACATAAAATCTCCTGTGGTGGGCCAACTATTGTATTGATATAATGCACACTATTGTGTTAATCCAAAAGAGACAATCATATACACTAGTGGCAGAGTCAATGGACACAATCCTGCTGGATGGCATTGTAGCACTACAAATCAAGAGCTTTAAAAATGGTATATCCAGACTTGGGACTCAATCTTAAGGAAATGTTCATAGGTGTACACTAAGATTTATCAGAGAGGATTTTTGTTGTCAAAAAGTGAAAACAAATGTCCAACATTGGGGGAATGGTTAATCAACTATGGTATGTCCATCTGATGGAAGATTTTGTGGTTGTGTTTTTAAATAATATCCAATGATATGGTATAAGCTTTTGACTAATGTAGAGGTAAAAGAATAGTAAGAAACTAACATAATTCAGTGACAACTTTGTATAAGTATGCATGTATACTTCCATGAACTAAATGACTAACAGTAAATAAAACATTTTAACAGTGGTTTTCTCTGTAGATGGGCATTCCAGATATGATGGATGGTTGGATAAAGAGATAAAAACACCTTTTTTAAGGAGGAAAATACATTTTATTAGATGTAAAAAAGAGAAATGTTTACCCAGTCTATAAATATTAAAAATTAAAAACATATCTAAAGTTAAATTTATTTAAGAAAACATTTTTGTTCCATAGGTCTAACTGCCACAGAATAGAAATAGCTTAAAACAAGATAAGAAATCCTAGACAGGGCAGAGGACTAAGAGACCACCTGGTCTCACTCTCTACCTTTTCAGGAAAGAAACGAGAGGCACAGGGAGATGATATCTCCTTTATCAAGGTTACAGTTAGTTTGTGATAAAGCCAGAACAAGTTTTAGCACAAAGCCCATTCCAGTACAGCACATTACATATTTTTGTTAATATCATTCTTTCTTTGTTTACATTTAGGTCACTGATTTTGATTTGAGTTTGGATTATTTGGTTGGCATATTTACCTCCCAAATAGTCACCTGACTCTTGATATTCTGGTCATTTAACCTGAATTCAAAAAGGTATTATCATAATATTAACAGCAGCCTTATACCTTGTGCAGACAATGTTTGACCAGTCTTAGTATGCAGCAAGGGTTTCTGTCTTTAAACCTGTTTCTATTTATGTATCTGACTTTTAACATGGATGATTTTTAAATTATAGACTGCTAAATAAAAAATGCAAGCAAAATAAACCAAAAAAATGATTTTCAATCCAGTAACAAAGTTCCTTTAGTAAGATATTTTTTTCTGCAACAAATACAGAACCTTGTAAAAATTCAATAAATACTCGTTGACTAAAAAAAAGACAAATTATAATTGTATATAATTAGTGGTACCCAGTGATAATTTTTGTATGTTCATTTAGTATTTTGTAACTTCACGGAATTCATTTACTACTTCTAATGGGATTTTTTTCTGAAGTCTTTAGGGTTTTCTCCATAAGAAATCATTTCATCAACAAAAAATAATATTATTTCTTCCTTTGCAGTGTGGACACTTTTAATTTTTTATGTCTTTTTGCCTAATTGCTCTGACTAGGATGTCCAGTACTATGTTTAACACAAGTGGCAAGAGTGGGCATCCTTGCCTTTTACCTGATCTTAGAGAAAAAGCTTTCAGTTTTTCCACATTGAATATGATGTTAGATGTGGATTTTTCAAAGATGACCTTTGTTACATTGAGATAAATTCCTTCTGTACATAGTTTGTTGTGAATTTTTATTATGAAAGGGTGATAAATTTTCTCAAATAATATTTCTGCATCTATTTGAAATAATCATGTGATTTTTATTCTTCATTCTGTTAATGCAGTGCATCACATTAATTGATTTACATATGTTGAACCATCCTAACATTCAAAAGATAAATCCCAGGTGGTCGTGGTATATGATCCTTTGAATTTGTTGTCGAATTTGGATTGTTAGTATTTTGCTTATGATTTTTGCATTTATTGGGTTATTGGTATATAGTTTTCTTTTCTTGTAGTGCATTTGTCTGGCTTTGTTATCAAGGTAACACAGCCTCATAAAATGTTTCAACATATTCCCTCTTCTTCAATTTTGAAAAAGCGTTTTAGAAATATTGGTGTTAATTCTT
>NW_012148730.1:6830813-6831333 GCF_000956105.1 Propithecus coquereli
TGTTGAGACATTTTTAGTGACCTAACATGTAATCTATGCTGGAGAATGTTTTATGTGTACTTTAGAAGAATGTATCCTGTAGCTTTTGAGTGTAATGCTCTTTTTATGTCTGTTATGTCTATTTTGTCTATATTGTTATCCAAGTCTGCTGTTTCTGCAATGATTTTCTGTCTGAATAATGTATCCATTGAAAGTGGGGTTTTCTTTGTTCACTCATGAATTGAAGGGTTGATTCCACATCTTTGGTTGATTCCACATCTTTGCAATTTTGAATTGTGCTGTGATAAACATTCAAGTACATTTTGATAAAATGTCTTCATTTCCTTTGAGTAGATACCCAAGAGTGGGATTGCTGGATTAAATGATAGGTCTACATTTATTTCCTTGAGGAATTGCCATCCTGTTTTCCATAGATGTCATATGAATTTGCAGTCCTACCGAAAATGTGTAAGCAATCCTTTTTCTCTGCTTCCACACCAGCATCTCTTGTTTTATGACTTTTTAGTAATAGCCAGTCTGA
>NW_012148730.1:6832709-6834771 GCF_000956105.1 Propithecus coquereli
TCTTCTTCATGTTTGAAGGATAGGTTTCTCAGGTATAGTATTTTTCACTGGCATTTTTTTTTCTCAGAACTTTGAATATATCCTTCCAATACCTTTTGGCATACAATGTTTCTGCTGATAAATCCTCTGATGGTCTTATGAGGGCCCCTTGTATAAATCACTTTTCTCTTGATGCTTTCAAAATTCTTCTTTGTGTTTGACAATTTAATTATAATTTATCTCAATGTAGACCCCCTTTTAATGTATTTGTGTTCCATTGGGATTCATAAATCTGGAAGTCCATTTCCTTCCTTAGATTTGAGACATTTTTAGCCGTTAATCCTTTAAATAAACTTTTGCTCCTTTCTTTCTCTCTCTTTCTCTCTGGAATCTCATAATGCATATATTGATCTGTTGATGGTGTCACATAAGTCCCTTAGATATTTTTCACTCTTTTTTCATTCTGTTTTCTTTTTGATCCTCTGATGGATCATTTCAAATCGCCTGTCTTTGAGTTCATGGATTCTTTCTTCTGCTAGATCAAGTTTGCTGTTAAAGCCCTCTAGTGAATTTTTAATTTCAGTTATTGTAATCTCTAGCACCAGAATTCTGTTTTGTCCTTTTTTATTTCTAGCTATGTTAATATTCTTGTTTTGTTCATGTAACATTTTCCTGATTCTTATTTTTATTCACTTGTAACTCAAGGAGCTTTTAAAAGATGATTATTTTGCATTATCTCTCAGGCACTTTATAGATCTCCTTCCTTAGTGTCACTTATTATAAATTGATTTAATTCCTTTGATTGTGGAATTTCCCTGATTCTTTGTATTCCTTATAAGCTTTGTGTTGGTGTCTGTGAATTTGAAGAAACAGCCATCTCTCCTAGTCTTTTCAGACTGGCTTCATCGTGCAAAGTCCTTCACAAATTATTTAAGCTAGAGATTCTGAAGCCCCTCAGACCTTTTCTATGGATGTGTGTTCTTCGAACTTGTGTGTATAGATTAATAAGTAGAAAGGTTTACTGATTCATTTTTCTTTCGGGAGCTCATAATCTGTTGTTCACTCTGGTGTCTGACTGCTGTGCTGTAGGCTGAGACATTGAAAGTGTGTTCCATTCCTCTCCTACCTTCTCTATGGAGAGAGCTTGCGTTCTGTGTCTTCTCTCAATCTTGCAGAACCATATTGGGCGTAGCATGGTGCCTACCCCTTTTTCTCTGTTTTTATTTGGCTTCCCCTTACAATGTCATTTCTGTAAGCACTCCAGGTATTTTGAGACTGAGTCTGTCCCTTTGGGCAATGCAGTGAAAGGCCAGGATGTTGGAAACGTGATATACTTCTCTCCCTCTATCATGAGGGAGAAACCTCAGGTTATATGCCTTCTCTCGATCTCACAGATCAGAGTTGTGCCTACTACAGTAAGCCACCTGCCCTTTTTCCTTTCTTCTTAACTGCCCCCCAGACATCTGAATTGTGTCTGTTCTGCCAGCACTCCATGTGAGGTAAGACAGAAACCACCCTCTCAGGCAGTGCACTACAAGGCTAGATAGTTGGAGGCCCTCTTAACTCAACTTCCCTTCTGGGGGAGAAGCCTCAGGTTAAGTGCCTTTTTATAATCTCACAGAGCTATGCAGACTGCAGTAAGCCACCTGCCTTTTTTCCTTTGTTCTTAACTGCTCTCAGGCATCTGAACTCTATTGATTCTGTCAGTGCTTCATGCGAGATGAGGCAGAAACCAGTCCTTTGGACAATGCACTGAAAGGCTGGGACATTAGAGACATGCTCCATTCTTCTCTCTTCATTGTGGTTTTGGTTTGTATCTCCTTAATCACTAATAATGTTGAACAATTTTTACATGCTTGTAGCTATTTATATATTTTTTTGTAGAAATGCCTATCAAATTTCTTTGTTCATTTTTAAAATTGAATTGTCTCCTTTTTTGTCATTGAGTTATGAGAGTTCTTTATATCTTCTGGACTCAAATCAGACGTATGATTTTACAAGTAGTTTATCCCATTCTATGGGTTGTCTTTTTGCTCTCTTGATAGTAGTTCTTGATACATAGAAAACATTAATTTGAATAAAG
>NW_012148730.1:6846311-6848256 GCF_000956105.1 Propithecus coquereli
TTGGGAAAGTGTGCCCTAAAGTGACTCTATAAACGTTTTCTGAAATCTCAGAAATATTAAAACATAAGCATATTTAATCATACCAAAGGCTGTTTGAATATATTAAGGGCATGCCTTATAGATCTCTCAAGCAAATTGGAAGACCTCTAAGAAACTGCAGTATATTGTTGCTAAGCCAATTCAGCAGGAACCAAAAACAGAGAGAGGGTTATGTCAGAAAGATGTATAGGGTTTGGTTTAATGGAATGAATTTTAATGACATACATGAGAGACTCACAGAGTTTTTGAGAATGTTATATCAGTACAAACAGCGCCAGCTTGGACTGAAAAGTACAGAGGGACTAAAAAATGAGAAAAGGCTGTCAGATTCCAAAGTTCTACTGGAAGGAGGCAAGCTAATAAGACTACTCAACTACAAATACATGCTGCCTTTCATGATTAAAGAAGAATAAACTCAGAGGGCCTCAAAGTACGGAGGATCATTACAAGGCCTTAATGTCTAAAGGAATTTGCACAGCTGAATTTCAAAACAGTGTTGGATCTGTGATTATATTTACCTTCTATTTTTCCCCTATTTAAACTTTGAATCAGAATTTCTGTAACTGTATTATCCTATTTGTGTCCCACCTTTATATTTTAAAAGTGATAACTTTTCTTTTTTAGTGTCACAGGTTCACAGATGGAGAGTAACTTTGCCCCAGGATGAATTAGTAGTTAATATAGATGATTTGGATAATCATATTTGGAACATTTGAGCTGACAGGATTTAGATTTTGAGTTCCTACTGTAAAGAAATCAGACACTTGAGAATCTTAGGATCTGGTGAGAGTATTATACATTTAAGAAAGATATGTATCTCTGGGGGTCAGAAAGAAGATTGTGGTATGTCTAATAGGCTCCCAAAGATGTCTATACTCCAAACTTTCCAATGTCTGAAAATGTTATGTTGCATAGGAAAAGGTACTTTTCAGATTTTATTATACATTTAAGAAAGATGTGTATCTCTGGGGGTCAGAAAGAAGATTGTGGTATGTCTAATAGACTCCCAAAGATGTCTATACTCCAAACTTTCCAATGTCTGAAAACGTTATGTTACATAGGAAAAGGTACTTTTCAGATTTTTTTAAAGGTTTCAGACCTTAAAATAGAAAGATTATCTTGAATTATTTAGGTTGGTCCAATCTAATCATATAAATTCTTAAAAGCACAGAAATTTTTTTGACTGGAGTCAGAAAAATATGGCAGAAGGGTAAGTTATAGGAATTGCAAGTGTAAGAAGGATTTGACTCCCTGTTGCTGCAGTGGACTACAGGGAAGCCATGCAAATGAATGGGAGCAACATCTAGGAGAAAAGACTAGTTCGCGGCTGTCAACTAGCAAGTAAACAGTCCTAAGTCCTATAAATCCAAGGATCAAAATTCTGCCAACAACCTTAATGATCTTGGAATCTCGTTCTTCCCCATATTCTTAGGAAAGGAACATAGATTTTAGCATGGTGAGACTCTCAATCAAGGACCCATTTGTGTCCACCCAGACTTTTGACATACATAAACTTTAAGATAATAAATTTGTTTTATGCTGCTATTTTTTTTCATAATTTTTATGGCTACTGTAAAAAAAGAATACCTTTTTTTAGTAGATCACTACTTCTGAAGATGTGGTCTATGGAGCCTTAGGTGTCACTAAGCTTCTTTGTAAAGACCTTTATTGTCAAAATTATTTTCATGATAATATTAAGACATTATTTTACTTTTCTTTGGGTTGACATTTGTACTGATAATCAAGGGCAGCGTTGAATATATCTGTTGATCTCTTAAGCAATGGCACCACAATGTAAATGTATATGTACTCACAGGAAGAAAACAATCACAACAATAAATAGTTTCACTTAAAAATTTCCTTGATGGGCCGGGCGCGGTGGCTCACGCCTGTAATCCTAGCACTC
>NW_012148730.1:6849957-6853475 GCF_000956105.1 Propithecus coquereli
ATACACATATATATATCTCAATAGGTATATGCCACATAAATGAAAGCTCTTTGAGGTTCTCAATAGCTTTAAGATTACAAAGGGATCCTCAGATAAAAAAGTGTGAGAAATACTGCTGTCAATGATAAATGGGGCTCAGATTTCAATCTTAATTAGAATTTAACTAAATACACTAGTCAAGTAGCCATTAGCAAATACTTAGATAAAAATTTATATATGATAAATGACCCCACGAAGGATTTTTTGAATGTCTGTTAAGTGCTGCAAAGCCAGCTTTTGCAGTTTCTTTAAAATTTCCTTTCAGAGTGGAGGAAGTTGTAAATGTGAACATTAAAGACATCCAGAAGTCTTGATTAAATGTATATAAATGGAAATGCAATCAGTGAATTCATGCATAAACAATAGTTTCTTCTTGTGTTGCTTCACCCAGAGATTCTTGCTTTAATTAATTAATTAATTGATTTTTGACATACTCCAATTCTTCTTGAACCAATTGTGCTTATAGCGATTAGTAGACGGAGAGGAAAATGGAACTTTCATCACTTTATGGTCTTTGTGTTTTAAGCCCACAATCTAAAGCTAATGTTCCAGTGTGGTGGTTCTAGCGTATCTTACCCAGAGAATCCAGTGCAGGATACAGCGGTGAGATTATTATGGGGAATATGGACTCTGAGGCAGTTGGTTGTTTTTGAAAACTCCAGTATATTAACTTAAATTAGAGAAAATAAGTGTTGAAATAATATTTTAAATTTAATTTCTTTGCCTGACATTTGTATTCAACCTGTCTGTGAGGATGAAATGGTGTGGGAAGCTTCTTAATTCAGTAATTTGCCCATATTTTTGGTGAATTTATCCTTTTTATTGTGTTTAGGTTCAAATGTGTAAGCTGCTGTGAACTTGGTGATATGTTTATCAATGTGTGCTATTTCATCAACACTTTCTAAAGAAAATATTTAAATATCCTCTGGTAGTTGTAATAGTATGACTGATTTACGTGCAGAATTAAATTATTAATCATTTTGGCCTAAGGAGTAATAAACCTGCAAGTGAATGGCACAAATAAATGTTCGTTATTGTTACCTTGTTTTTGGCTGTTGTTTTTCTTTCCTTATTGTACAAACTTCTCTAATTATAAATTATTAATTATTAGATTCTAACAGAGAGATTGAGTGATTCAGTATGGTAGTCTTTCTCTGTCTTCCTTCTTCATTTCTGAACTTCTTGCCTATACAATTATACCTCAATGCATCATTTGGTCAATATATTTATAGGAACCAAAAATCAAAATTGATATGTTTTTCTGTGTTGAACTCAAATGGATATTACTATGAATTCCATTTGTTTCTAAATATAGCAAGGGCATATTATACAAATCATGTTCATAATAATCTAAGTCTTAAGTTCTCTTTTAATAATTATCATCCATTTAAATTATTCATGGCACCTCTAATTCATATTCAATCATTAAATTAAGTAAGACTGCATTTTGAAGTTACAAAAAGTTATTCCACACTGTCCTTCATTACACTGGCAAAAACTGTGATTACACTACATAATTTTATGTTTGTTGCTGGGCTTAGGTTTTTAACATTATTTTAACTGATCTTATTTCATTCTTGAGTGCAAAGAGTAGAATTCTGTTAACTCAAATGCATATAAATGCATCTAAGTGTTAACATGTATGCATGTGTATGTATGTGTTATACACAGAAATGTTGAATTTCAGAATTTTAGTGAAATATGGATTTCAAAGATAAATTCTACTTGGAGATAACTGCCAAATTTAATTTTTATTCATACAAATATGAGCATTTGAACAACATTGAGTTTATGCATCTTTTATTGTAGTATCTTTATTTTGGCCCCACAATGAAGTAGAGTTTTATATATTGAATTTCCTGTGAAATTTAGCTGCAGGTTTTGGTAATCCATTTTAAACTGTACTGCACTTCTATTATCCTAACCAATTTTGAATGTTTTTAAGTCCATTTGGGGATTATTAGGGAAATGTGTTATAGGTGTGAAATTATGATATTTACTATGCTTAGTGTTTTATAGATTCACTTTAGGCAAATATTCCCATCAGTTCAAGGAGTATAGCAAAATTGAGGATCGAAGAAAAAAGAAATTTGCATAGTCTAATATACCTGAAGGCAGAATTGAGTTCTTTAATTAAAACAACAATTAATGCACAATAGATTTTTTTATGCTACATGATTTGACTGGTTGGCTTAATTAGGTAGGAAATTATATATTTCACTAACACATTGACTTTGCTTAAAAAATGAAATATTTCTTGTTTTCTAAAAGCTTTACTTTCTGCTTTTGAAAAGGTTTATTTTCTGTTCTTTATTTTCTTCCTCTAGATTGATGCAAAATGAGGCTGAACGGTCTTGAAAGAGGTGTATTTTTTTTCCTTCATGTTTTGTGTCTGGTTTCTCTAAGAGGGCATTGCTATACCTCACAGCGGAAGGAACTCAGAGTTTTGAATCTAGCATGTGTGAGTTTGAATCCTAGCTCTTTTTCATTCATTAATTCACTCATTCAATAAGTGTTTATTGAGACAGACATTGTCTTATGTACTCTGAAGACAGTAGAGAGGAAAAGAGACATATCTCTTGCCCTCCTGGGATTCATAGCTTATTGAGGTAAACATCTAAGAAAGTAAGCAATTAAAATATTAAATGTTTTGGTTGTGTTCTTCAAGAATAGACTCTGAGATGTAGATTTGCACGCTACATTTGTTTTGAGAGGAGAGGGGCTCTCTGGATCAAAACCTATGAGGGATAGAAGGCAGTAAGATTGGGCAGAGGGAGATGAACTGAGACAAAATGTGTAACAAAGACCTCAGAAGGGCCCTCTGGGCACTTTTCTAGAACTGAGATGACCTTCAAGGTTTGCCTCACCTTGAGGCAAGGACCTGGGACTTTATATACCTGTATTTTCCAGTCATTGAATAAGGCATACTTCAGGAAAGGGGGTGTGCATTCAGGTAAGGGCTCCACCACCATACTTTGAAGCAGCTGGAGGAATAGAGAGCTGGGTGGTTCAACATAGTATCTGTGAGCCATTGTGGTTTGTCTTTTAGTAGAGGCCATACAAGTGTACTGTAAGACCACATGGAAGAATTATTTAATCTAGATTGAGGAGGGTCAGGGAAGTTTTCCCAAAGGCAAAAACTTATAAATTTAAACCTGTAGAATGAAGAGCTTGAGGGACTGAAATGCGGAGGTATGTGGGTAATTTCAAGTGCAAATAGTCAAAGCAAAAGAGAGCATTAATGAGTGTTGAGAAAACTAAAACAAAAGTATACCTCTAGATTTGAAGTTGGGAGGAGAGCTTTGAGAGATGAGGGCAAAGAGATCAATGGGCTACATGTGTCTTCTCTACCATGTTAATTTATTTCTAAGGACTATGTGACCTTGAGTAAATTACTTCACCTCACTGTACCTTACTTTCCTGATCTATATAATATGGAGAAAATATTATATAGATATAGATAATCCATCAAAGGATTA
>NW_012148730.1:6853525-6854990 GCF_000956105.1 Propithecus coquereli
AGGATTGCTTGAGCCCAGGAGTCTGAGGTTGCTGTGAGCTAGGCTGACGCCATGGCACTCACTCTAGCCAGGGCAACAGAGTGAGACAGAGTGAGACTCTGTCTCAAAAAAAAAAAAAATTTCCTTAATGAAGCAGTAAAAATCATTTTGTTAAATCTTGACTACTATGTCTTTTTAATGTTCTGTGTTACAAAATTGGAAGTTGAATAAAACTTGAAATCGAAATGAAACTCCTATTTTTCGATATCAAAAGTAGATAGCTGTCTTGAGGAAAAGCAATTGTGCCATTGCTATTCTTGGTGCTGCAAGCTCAACTAGAGACTTTCTATGAGAATATTATTTTTACTTAAAAAACAACTCACGGAAAAATTATGGTTATTCATACGTGGGTATTTGGCAGACAGTTTCTTGAACATGAACAATGTGAGCCTGTGGTTTAAAAAAAACTTAAGTTATTTGTTGCCGATGATAAAATTTGAGCTTTTAAGTGAAAATTAAAATTTTGAAAAGCTTGTATCCATCATTATGAGCTGGGAAGCTTCTCAATACAAAAAGACTTTTCTGATGAGATTGGTGATGGTGCTCCTGAAGTTTCCTTTTTTTGATATTATATAATGATGTGTCAACATTGGGACGTTCTGCATAACTCAGTGAACCAATATTTTCCAAATTAACAAGTATGATATTGCAAAATAATGTATGAGTGAAAGATTCATTCAAATTGCAAAAAATAAACTAATGGATTTTAACATAATTACTTATGGGGTTTCTGATTCCACGTTGTAAGTATCCTTTAAGAAACTACGACTTAAGGAGGTTTTTTTGTTTCAGAATATTACGGGAGTACAAACATTTTGGTTACATGAAATGCGTTTGCCTTGCCCAAGCCAGGGCTAAAAGCGTGCCCTTCCCCCATACAGTGTGCTCCGCCTCCATTAGTTGTGAGTTTACCCCCCAGCCCCCACCCTCCCACCTACTGGCACCCAGTGAATATTACTACCATGTGAGCACCTTGGTGTTTGATCAGTTAGTACCAATTTAATGGCAAGTACATGTGGTGCTTGTTTTTCCATTCTTGTGATACCTCACTTCGAAGGATGGGCTCAAGTTCTATCCAGGGTAATATAAGTGGTACTAGATCACTATTGTTTTTTGGAATTGAGTAGTATTCCATGGTATACCGAATATTCACAATTATCTAAAAGGGGTTGTTAAAAATGCTCTTTCCTTCTCCAAATAAAAATCTCTATGAAGTCATATTTTCTACGTGTTCTTCAACCAAAGAAACACAATCCAGTATAATGAATGCAGAAGCAAGTTTAGAATCCAACTGAAATCTACTAAGCCAGACATAAAGAGTTTTGCAAAATATGGTACAATGCCACTCTTCTTACTATTTTTTGTATAGTATGGATGTTTTTCATAAAATATGTTTTTTATGTTTTGGATAATGAATTTATCATTA
>NW_012148730.1:6867535-6868130 GCF_000956105.1 Propithecus coquereli
AAAGTAAAAAGAAGAGAAATGATATATGAGAAGGTGATGCATACTGAATATAACAAAAGCATAATTGTTTACAGAAATATTTAGATAAATTTATGAATATTTGATTTGTCTAACTATTATAGGAAGCTGAGTATATTTAAAGGATCTTCCCTTATAATAATTTGCTCTTCTACCTTGTTTTATATCCATAAATTATTGTCGATTTACTACTGTTGTGGTTTAAGCTTTGTAAGTACAAGGGTTGTGCATCTTTCACTAATTTATAAGTCCACTGAACTGTCTGCTACAGTGTCCACACATTGGAAACTCAATTAATGTATTGAATTGTATTGAATGACTATTCTTTCCTGGAAAACAGCCATTTGAGCAGAATAATGGACTTGTTGGACAATTGGTAGGCCCACAGAAGTTTAGTTTAATAAACAAGAGACAAACTCTGATATGTAAACCAAAGACTTCCCACTTACAACTAAGTGCAAAGCTATGTACCGCTTGTATACAAAAAAAAAATAAGATTGAAAAGAATCAAGAGAAAGTAGCTCTTTCCACAATAATAAATTCAGTGACATACACCTATAAAAATATATGTCATAAT
>NW_012148730.1:6871428-6872463 GCF_000956105.1 Propithecus coquereli
TTGATGGATTGAGAAGTTCTGTTCTGGTGAGTTTAATCTTGAAAATGAGCCACGTGGGTGACCTGAGACCAAAGTGGATAATGATGGGCTGACAGCTGCAGTGGAAGCAAATCCATCTCAACCTACATGTGAATTAGCAGCAAGGTTTGATGTTACTATTCCAACAATATTGGACCATTTGAAACAAATTGGCAAGGTAAAGAAACTGGATAGATGAGTACCTCATGAATTAAGTGAGCATCAACTTGGAAACTCTCTGTCATCCACCATATTCACCAGACCTTGCACCAACTGATTACCACTTCTTCCAGGCTTTGGACCACTTTGTGGAAGGAAAAATATTCAATTCTCAACAAGCTGTGGAAAATGCCTTTCTCGATTTCATCGCCACTTGCTCTCCAGGCTTCTTCACTGCTGGCACAAACCAGCCACCGTTAAGATGGCAAAACTGTGTCGATAGTTTAGGCATGTACTTTGATTAATTGCACTGCTTCTTATTTGAGATATAATAAACTAAACTTGATTCAAAATCAGACATTTCATATTTAATGACCTAATAATTAGAAGTAATAGAGGACAAAGCAATGGATGATTGAAATTTCAACATCAAATGGGCAGTAATTTAGCATTTACTCATATGATTTTGACATCATTTAAAAGAGAAGGGTAAGACCTCATGATTTTCTATGGATTCACATTTTCTCTTATTTGTTTGAAGAATTCTGATAAGAAGACACTTAAGTTTTGGTAAAGTCTTAGTCAATGAATGCAGCTAAATGTCAAGTGTCAGGTTATGGGATTTTGAACAAAGCAGAGAAAGATTCTCTGTGTTTTGAGTTAAGTAGAGTTGATGAGGAAGCCTAGAAAATTTAGCAGATGGCCAAAGTGGCAGTGAATAATGTTTCATTGCTCCCAGTCTATTCTTACAGCTCATATAAATCAGGATGTCTTATTGTCAACAATGTACTTATATCGACAATGACCTTTCTCCTTTGCTTTTATCACTGGCAACTTTGAAACACATTATATTAAATA
>NW_012148730.1:6872513-6874513 GCF_000956105.1 Propithecus coquereli
AAAAAAAAAATAAGATTGAAAAGAATCAAGAGAAAGTAGCTCTTTCCACAATAATAAATTCAGTGACATACACCTATAAAAATATATGTCATAATCCTTTTTGATGAACAGAATTAGGAGACTCTACCCTTAATATTTTAGGATACTTAAGACCACTGGAATACATATATACACAAGGATGTATGTATTTATAATATGATGTTCAGTTAAATGAAGTGTATTAAAGACATATTTCTTTCATACTATGTGTTTGTGATAATTTCACAGGAATACCCAGATCCTTGGGTACACTAAGAGCAATTGAAGCAATTGGCTCAAATGTAAGTGTTTTGTGGTGATTTTCTTTTTGGGATGTCGATATATCGAGGGCAGTTTATTAATACTGGCTACACTGTAGACACACTATATTGATCAGCAAGATGCCAGAAGTCCTTTAAAATTTAAAATACAGTATGAGTAGCAATAGGTACACATACCTCAGGAGCTACTATGCCCTTTCTGCACATGTGTTTATGATCTGGTCAGAAAGCTAGGGAACAGAAAGAATCAGGAACTAACTCTTTATTAGAGAAGATGTAGAATAATGCACAGCATGCACAGGATGGGCTATGTACCTGCGGAGATTGGAGAGGAGGGGAAAAGAGGCTCAATAAAAGTCATAGACCACTGCTTATAAAATCTAATTTCAAAGACATTTCTTTGGGGAATGCCTCACCTAAAAAGAGTCCAGTTTGCTTTTATGTCAGTAAATCTTCTTCTCCCCAAATGCAGTGGGAGAAAATAGGTTGTCAGGAGCTCTCAGAAACTTATCTGCTAAAGATTTTTAGTAAAGTCTGAAGAAATTGAAAGTTCCAAAAAACGGAGATCATCCACCCTTCTTGTAACCTCCTCTAAGTAGGTTGGATATTATAAACTTGAGGCTGTGATGCCCACAGAAGAAAGATCTGCCCGGATCTGAGAGGAACAGTGTAACATCTTTCTGATGATGATTATGATGATCATGATGATTACATTTGGGTAGAGCTTTACCATTTCCAAAGCATTTTCAATGCATTGTCTGTTTTTATCCTTGCAACATACCAACAAGTTAATTAGGGCCGATAAACTGGCCCCACTTTAGAGATAATTAAATAGGGACCCAGAATAGGTCAATTATTTCTCTAAGGTCACAAAGGAATTGAGACCTTTGTCTCCCAAACTTAACTCCAATGTTCTTTCCATTGAGATGTGGATGGAAACAGGGAGATTTTGAATAGAACTGTTTAGTATAAAGATATCAGCTGGATTATAAAGGTTAAAAAGGTATTTCACATTTAGTTTGCAATGAATTGAATTTCTTTCTGGAGTTAGGCAGATGAGGTTGAATTACTGCATCACTGACATAGTGGAATGACCTTGGCAAATGACTTTATTTCTCTAAATTTCAATTCCTCTATCTCCAAAATGAAAAAAAAAATCTATTTCTTACAGTGTGGTTGTGAGGATAAAATGAGACAAAATATGTGAAAAGGCCTTGTATATCTGAAATAGCCAATAAAAATTAGTACCATTTCCTTCCTTACTCAGAGAGAAGTGAAGCTAGAAAACTCAGGCACATAGTGGCTATATCTGAGCTCAGAGAGTCATCAAAGTCTGAATGGATTTAGCAGATCTCAGAGATGAAGTTCAGGGTTTAGCACATATGAGATATAGGTGCTAAGAACCAGGAAGCACAGATATGGGCTCTGTCCTAGGGGACAAGTGCTTTGAGGTCTGCTTTCTTTTATATACCCTGCTGCATATAGGGGCAGGGATATGCTTATAATGAGAGAGAAAGTTAAAATACTGTAGATCCATATAGGTCCTAATCCATGCAGAAAAAATGATGCAGACTCTTCCTGCATTTACTCATAGTTTTGCCACAAATAGTCAATTACTAGGTATCCAATAGCAGCCAACCGTATATGGTACTGCAACTTCAGAGATAACACCTTAGGAGCCAAAAGGATTTTTCTTTACTC
>NW_012148730.1:6884053-6904027 GCF_000956105.1 Propithecus coquereli
AAATATAGGGATGCCATCATATTTTGAAGGATAAAATGAAAGAATCAAAATTCTATGAGAATCTTAAGACTGGAATGAAGTTCATAAGGTAAAATTGAATGGAAATATATGGAAATGCTTGCATTTTGTTTACAAAAGTAATTGTACACCTCCAGGGCAAAGCGGACCATATTGATAGTCATTCCAATGGAAAGGCCATTACATTTAATGAGCCTGCCCAGTTGAAGTCAACTTATGACATAAAGGCTGGGGCAGGGAGAGCTAGCCCATGGGCTGCATTAATAAAACATTCAATGTTTGGAACAAAGGCAGTAGCATATCCTTATGTCTCTTACTCATCAGACCAGATACATATTAAAGGAGGTACAAGTGAAGAAACTGTAGGGATGTTTTCCTTGGCAAAGAAGATTGGAAAGTACATGAAAATGACACAAATGTTTCAATTACTTTTCTGCAAAGGAGGCATTAGATTTGTTTGTATAGTTACACAAAGCAGAACTAGAATAAGTGGATGATGATTGAAGAAAGGTAGATTTGGACTGGGTATATATAAGTAACTTTCCAAGCAATTAAATCTCTATAACGGTGGGCATGGCTATTTTGAGCATGTGTAGACACATTTAGAACTTCAAAAGAACAAACAATTTTTCTCAAATATACAGGTACACTGATTCTAAGGAGGTTACTTTGGATATAAAGAATGACTTACTGTAGCACAGTTATTTCCAATAACAATTAGCTATTTCTCTGGAAAATGTGCTTTCAAATATAGAATCATTTACTCGGTGACGCAAATGTACAAACACTTGTCTCTTAATGGCTACTAATAGGATTAGTAAGAATTACAAAGATGTTCATATTGGGCTTGAGAACACACATGATAAAAATCTAAGATTGTTCATATTAATATCTGTATTAGTCCACTCTGTGTTGCTATAACAGAATACCACAGACTAGGTAATTTACAAAGGAAATAAGTTTATTTGGCTCACCATTATGGAGGCTGGGAAGTCCAAGAGCATGATGCCAATATCTGGTGAGGTCCTTCTTGCTGCATCATCTCATAGCAGACAGGCAGAAGGGCAAGAGAGTGTATGAGAGAGAGAGAGAGAGAGCTCATTTCATTTATTTATTTATTTGTTTAAGAGAGAGCTCATTTTAAAACAAACTTACTTCTGCAATAACTAACTCACTCCCATGAAAACAGCATTAATCCATTCATGAGTATGTGTCAGGTTTAGTCTCGTTGTGTGTTCTCGGTTTTTGGTGCGCTCATGGCTGAAGAATGACCAGACACACCAAAGTAAGGTCAAGGATGAGGTGAAGTTTATTGAGGTGGTGCAAGATAGGATTATAAAGCAAGTGCAAGATATAGGTTTACGAAGTGAGATACACACACCACAGATGACGACTGGACCCCTTGGTTATGGTCTGGGTCTTATTTTATGGTGTCTGGATAGGGACCTCCCCGTGGTTCAAATGTCACCATGAAACCACTTGGATTGGACAGTTGAGAGCTGCATGACCTTACTGCGCATGTGGGTTATAGGTCACTTTCTGGACTTTATGGTACCTATGTGGCTTGGCCTGTGGGCTAGAGAGTCCTTTGCATTCTTTTGCAGCTGGCATGCCAAGTTCTGATTGGCAGATTTGTAGAGTATTCCCTCTTCCCCCAGGTATGGAGAGAATTAGGGTGGGGCAATTTCACCAAGGCAAAGTGCCCACTTTTGTCCCTAGAAGACCTGGAATCCCTCACTATCTACCTAACAGATGGAGCCCCCATGATGTAATCACTTCTTAAAGGCTCCACCTCTTAATAATGTTAAAATGGCAATGAGATTTCAGCATGTGTTTTGGAGGGGACATTTAAACCATAGCTATATCTACATAGAGTTTTATATATCTTAGAAAAGTTTGCCTTCTGTATTGACTTTTAAAGATTTTAAAATCACCATGTATATTGTGAGCTTGAGCCCATGGTACCTTTCATTTTCATATTCAAGTTTATTTAGAATTACTTTGCTACTTCTTTAAAGTATACATATGTGTGTGTGTGTGTGTGTATGCGTGTGTGTACATATATATAGAAAATAAGTGATCTGGGTTATCATTAATGTTCAAAAGCTTGGGAGGGATATTGGGCCAAGTTTTATGAATTAAAATGGCAGCTCGGGTGAGAAATCAACTGAACTGAGCTAAGCTGAAAAATAAAAGAGAAATGAGTTTAGGAGCCAGAACCCTAGATGTTGGGCATGAAGCAGAAGTATGTAATGGAAGAGGATCAAGAGATACGCAAGGACAAAGTTGCGCAAAACAACCTAGGAACTTATAACCTGTGGGCCTAGTACATATCTCTGATGATAAGCTGGGATTCTCACTTAGCCTTCAGGATCTTAAAGGGGTCCTGATTTGGTGTGAAAGGGGAAGGGATCCTAACACTTGGGTACAAAAACTCCCAGAGTAAGTATTTTGACCTCAGTTCAAACTAAATATTTTTCTCCATGTAATCATGGCAGTTACTATGGTAATATATCCAGATACTAAGTAAAGATATTAATAGTGTATCCTAATCATCTCTGTTTTTATTGTGTATACTAAATAGGTCAATAACTTGGATTATTTCTTATCATAACATATATTCTGTATGTTTTTGTTTGTATCTATTTCTCTATTTCTTTTTCTTTTTTTTTTTTGAGGGAAAACTCTGAGATTTTTATTTTTTGTGTTTAGTGCATTGCAGATGTAGTATTTCTTTGTGGGAAGATAATAAGATGGATATTTTAAAAAATAGCATCTCTGAGATCTAATTCACAGACTTTTCAGTTGACCCAAGTAAACTGTACAATTCAATGGTTTTTAGTATATTTACAGACTTGTGTAAACATCACACAATCAAATTTTAGAACATTTTCAATACCCTTTCCAAAAAAGGTGATCTTTTGTAATTAGCTTTTTTGAATTAGCATAATGTTTTCATGATTCATTCGTGTTGTAGCATGTTTCAGACCTTCATTTTTATTTTTTTATTGGTAAATAATGTTTCATTGATGGAGACACTGCATTTTATTCATCCATTAATCAGTTGATGGATAATTGGGTTGCTTCTGCTTTTTTGCTATTGTGAATAACACTGCTATAATATATGTGTAGATATTTTGTATCGATACACATTTCAGTCTGCTTCAATATATATTACCACTGAAGTTGTAATTATTGGAGCATATAGTAACCCTATGTTTACTATTTTAAGGAATTGCTAAATTGTTTTCCAAAGTGGTTGTAGAATTTTACATTCTCACCAGAAATGTGTCAAAGCTCCAATTTGTCCACATCCTCACAAAAACTTGTTATTGTCCATGCTTTTGTATGTGAAGTGGTATCTCATTGTGGTTTTCATTTAGATTTTCCTAATGAATAATGATGCTTAGCATCTTTTCATGTGTTAATTGTCTATTTGTAGAGCTTGTTTGAAGAAATGTCTATTCAGATGCTTTTCCAATTTTTATTTTTATTGTTTTATTTTTATTTTTTCCAATGACAGACATTCTACTTTATTGTAATCTGATTTTTTTAAATTCAGGATCTTATGGGGGCACAAACATTTTGGTTACGTGAAATGCATTTGCCTCACTCAAGCCAGGGCCACAAGCGTGTCCTTCCCCCATACAGTATGCCCCATCTCCATTAGCTGTGGGTTTATGCACCTGACCCGTTCTACCTCCCACACCCCCAGCCCCCCGCCTGACCGACACCCAGTGAGTATGAGTATTACTACCATGTGAGCAACTTAGTGTTGATCAATTAGTACCAGTTTCATGGCGAGTACATGTGGGGCATGTTTTTCCATCCTTGTGATATCTCACTTCAAAGGAGAGGCTCAATCTCTATCCAGGATAATATAAGAGGTGCTAAATCACCATTGTTTTTTGTAGTGGAGTAGTATTCCACAGTGTACATTTACCACATTTTATTAATCCACTCATGTATTAATGGGCATTTGGGCTGTTTCCACATCTTTGCAATTGTAAATTGTGCTGGTATAAACATTCAAGTGCAGATGTCTATATTATAGAATGTCTTTTTTTCCTTTGGATAGATGCCTAGTAGTGCTATTGCTGGATCAAATAGTATTTCTATTTCTAGCTCTTTGCGGTATCTCCAAATTACTTTCCACAGGGATTGTACTAATTTGCAGTCCCACCAGCAGTGTAAGAGTGTTGCAATCTCTCCACATCTATGCCAGAATTTGTTGTTTTGGGACTTTTTGATAGAGGCCATTCTCATTGGAGTTAGATAATATCTCATTGTGGTTTTCATTTGCATTTCCCTAATGCTTAGAGATATTGAGCACTCTTTTATATGCTTACTGGCCATTAGTCTATCTTCTTTTGAAAACTTTCTGTTCATGTCATTTGCCCATTTACTGACGGGATTGTTTGATTTTTTCTTGTTGATTTTCTTAAGTTCTATATAGATTCTTGTTATGAGCCCTTACTGGATGTGTGGAAAGCAAATATTTTCTCCCATTCTGTAGGTTGTCTATTCACTCTGAGGACAGTTTCCTTGGCTGTGCAGAAGCTTTTTAATTTGATCAGGTCCCATTTGTTTATTTTTATTGCTGCTGAGATTGCTTTGGGTGTCTTCTTCATAAATTCTTTACCTAGGTCATTATCTAAAAGAGTCTTCCCAAAATTTTCTTCCAGAATTCTTAAGGTTTTGCACTTTAGGTTTAAGTCTGTTATCCAATGTGAGTTGATTTTTGTGAGAGGTGAGAGGTGGGGATCCAGTTTCAATCTTCTGCATGTGGATATCCAGTTTTCCCAGCACCACTTATTGAATAGAGATTCTTTTCCCCAGTGTATACTTCTGTCTGCTTTGTCCAAAATTAGATGACAATATGAGGATGATTTTATATCTGAGATCTCTGTCCTATTTCAGAGGTCTATATCACTGTTCTTGTGCCAGTACCATGCTGTTTTGGTTACGATAGCCTTGTAGTAAAGTTTGAAATCTGGGAGACTGATGCTTCCCATTTTTTTCTTTTTGCTCAAGATTGCTTTTGCTTTACGAGGTCTTCTCTGGTTCTAGACGAAGCATAGAATTATTTTTCTGAATCTGAAAAGAATGATGGTGGAATTTTGATAGGGATTGCATTAATTCTGTAGATCACTTTAGGTAGAATGGACATTTTAACAATATTGATTCTACCAATCCATGAGCATGGTAGTGGTTTCTATCTGTTCACATCATCTTCAATTTCTTTTCTCAGTGTTTCATGATTTTTCCTATAAATATCTCTCACCTCCTTCATTAAATATATTCCTAAATATTTAAATTTCTTTGATGCTATTGTGAAAGGTGTTGCATCTTTCATTTGATTTTCAGCTTGACTGTTGTTAGTGTATATGAATGCCACTGATTTGTGTTCATTAATTTTGTATCCTGAGACTTTACTGAATTCATTTATCAATTCCAGTTGTCTCTTGGCATAATCCTTGGGATTTTCCAGGTATAATAGCATATGATCATCAAAGAGTGAGAGTTTGACCTCTCTGCCCCCATTTGGACACCCTTAATTCCCTTCTCTTGTCTGATTGCTCTGGCAAGGACTTCCAGCACTATGTTGAATAGAAGTGGAAATAGTGGGCAACCTTGTCTGGTTCCAGTTATAAGCAGGAATGCTTTCAATTTTTCCCCACCAGCCTTGTATCCCTGGGATAAAGCCCACCTGGTCATGGTAAATTATGGTTTTGATGTGCTGTTGGATTCAGTTTGCTAAAATTTTGTTGAGAATTTTTGCATCTGTATTCATGAGGGATATTGGTCTGGTCTGTAGTTTTCTTTCTTTCTTTCTTTTTTTGCTACATCCTTTCCTGGCTTTGGTATCAAGTTGATATTGGCTTCGTAGAATGAGTTGGGGAGGATATCAACCTTCTCAATGTTTTGGAATAATTTCTACAGTATAGGTATGAGTTCTTTATATGTTTTGTAAAATTCTGGTGTGAAACCATCTGGTCTGGGACTTTTTTTTGGAGGATTTTTTATTGCTGCTCCAATTTCTGCTCTTGATATTGGTCTTTTCGGGCATTCTATTTCCTCCTGATTGAGCTTAGAGAGGTTGTGTGTTTTCAAGAATTTGTCCATTTCTTCCACATTTTGTAGCTTTTTGACATAAGATTTTTATAGCATTCAAAGATAATTTTTTGTATTTCCATGATGTCTGTAGTGACCTCTCCTTTTTCATTTCTGATTAAGTTTATTAAAGTCCTTTCCTTTCTAGTTTTTGTCAATCTATCAAGAGGACTATCAATTTTGTTTATCTTTTCAAAAAACCAGCTTTTGGTTTTATTGATCTTCTGTATAGTTCTTTTATTCTCAATTTCATTTAGTTCTGCTCTACTCTTAGTTATTTCCTTTCTTCTGTTAGGTTTAGAATTAATTTGCTCTTCCTTTTCCAGGTCCTTGAGCAGTTTATTAGTTTGTTGATTTGTGGGCTTTCTGTCTTTTGGATGTGAGCAATTAATGCTATTAGTTTTCCTCCCAGGAATGCTTTTACTGTATCCCACAGGTTTTGATTGTGTCCCCATTATCATTTAATTCAAAGAATTTTTTGATTTCCCTCTGAATATCTTCCTTCACCCAGCAGTCATTTAACAATAGATTGTTAATTTCCATAACTTTGTAAAGTGGTGAGAATTTCTCTTGGAATTGATCTCTAGTTTTATACCACTGTTGCCTGAGAAGATACATGGTACAATTTCTATTTTTTTAAATTTGTTGAGGTCTGATTTCTGGCCTAGGATATGGTCTATTTTGGAGAAAGTTCCATGAGCTGATGAGAAGAATGTATATTCTGCTTTATTTGGGTGGAATGTTCTGTAGATGTCTGTTAGACTCATTTGTTCTAGAGCTCTATTTAAGTCCATTATTTCTTTGCTTATTTTTTGTTTTGAGGATATGCCCATTTCAGACAGTGGGGTGTTCAAATCCCCTGCTACTATGACATTACTGTTTATTATGCTATTTAGTTCATACAGGGTTTGCTTTATACATCTGGGTGCTCTTGTGTTGGGTGCATAGATATTAAGAATTGTTAAGGCTTCTTTTTGGATTTTTTCCTTTCACCATTATATAGTGACCATTTTTGTCTTTCTTTACTTTTGCTATTTTAAAATTTATGCTGTCTGAAATCAGAATTGCTACCCCCATTCTCTTTTGGTTTCCATTTGCCTGAACATCTGTTTTCCAACCCTTGACCTTGAGTCTGAAAGCATCTTTGTGGGTTAGATACACTTCCTGGAGACAGTAAATACTTGTCTTATAGTGTTTTATCCACTCAGCCAGTCCATGTCTCTTCAAAAGACAATTCAAGCCATTCACATTTATTGAGAGGATTGATATTTGGGGTAGATTTCTGTTCATAGTGTTGGGTAAGTTCTTATTGTTTTGTTTTACCTCTCAAGCCATTGTGGAATATGGGTTCTGGGCTTTAACTCTTGAGTGTTTTTAATTTGGTCGGCGTCTATTATGCTGTTCAGTGTATAATGCAGGTCTGAGTACTTCCTCAGAGCAGGTCTGGTCTTCGCAAATTCCATCAGCAACTGCTTGTCTGGGACAGTCTTTATTTTTCCCTCATAGATAAAGCTCATTTTTGCCAGGTAAAGAATTGTAGGTTGGCCATTGTTCTGTTTAAGAAGGTTGAGGATGGGTCCCCAGTCCCTTCTGGCTTGTAGGGTTTCATTTGAGAAGTCTGCAGTTAGTCTGATAGGTTTTTCCTTTGTAGGTTATCTATTGTTTTCATCTTACCATGTGAAGGATTTCCTCTTTCATGTTTACTTTGGCCAGTCTGAAAATTATGTGACATGGTGTTTGCCTCTTCACATTGAGTCCCCAGAAGTTGTGTGTGCATCTTGTATCTGGATATCTAGGTTTCTGGCCAGGCCAGGCATATTTTCCTCCAGTATTCCAAGAAATAGATTTTCCAACCCTTGTGCATTTTCTTCTTCTCTCTCTGGGATGCCATAATTCTTATATTTGGTTTCTTTACAAAATCCCACTTTTCTTGTATGTTTTGTTCTTGTCTCTAGCTTCTATGTTCTTTTTCTTCATCTGATTTCTTTGTTTTTTTTTTTTTGGATGGCAAAAGATTGTTTATTTTGCAATGACACTATAGCTGATTGACGTTACCAGACTAAGCAATCATCACTAGAAGTATTCTCAATATACAACAGAATTTCTTAACAAAAATTAAAAATGAAAATGAGGCTGCAATCAAATTAAGTATCCAAGTGGCTCATTTGTTAGCCAAGCAAAAAGAAAGCCAACACATAGGCATTATCTTCAAGCTCTGAGATTCTCTCCTCTGCATGATCCATTCTATTTTTAAGGCTTTCCACTGTGTTTTCAAGTTCCTCGAATGTTTCCTTCATTTCCAAGATTTATGCTTGATTTTTTCATAATATTTCAATTTCTTTAGAGAAATTTTCATTCGTTTCCTGTATTGTTCTCATGGTTTCTTTGGGTTGGGTTTCTATTTTCTCTTCAATTCCATTGAGTTTCCTTACAATCCGTATTTGAAATTCTTCCTCCATCAATTAAATCATTTCATTTAAATTAGTATTCAATTTTGAGGGTCTCATGATTTCTTTTGAGAGTGACTTTTCTCTCTGCTCTTTCATATTCCCTGCATTCTTTATCTGGTTCTTTCTCATCAGGGTAATTGATTGAGAACTGGGAGTGCTAGGACTGTTTTGTGCCCTTAACTTCAAGCCCCCAAGGGACATTCCTTAACAGTGGTTGGAGGAGACATGCTGGTCTTGTATTGCCTTACAGGTATTTTGGCACGTTGGGTTACCTCTAATCTGTTGTCTTCTCCTCTTGCCAGTGGAGTTAGTGAGTTTGGTCCAGTCCCCCATCTTAAGCTTCCATGTGGTGAATCATGCCTGTGTGCACAACTCCACTGCCCTCTAATAGCTTGAGATGGAGGGCACTGTGTTGAGCTGTGGGATTACCCTATCTGTCATTGGTTGTAGATTATGTGGAGGAACCAGTTATCGAGGTAATCTGATGCCTCTGTGTTGGTTTATGGTCCTGGGTGAGGAATACTAATACCCCAATCTTTAGGAAGGATCTTGCCACTCCCGAGGGTTACTTGGACCCTATTCCCCCTTAAAGTGGTGGTAGGAGCAGGGCAGATGGTAGCTGCTGCCTACCAGCCTGGATGTGTGTGCTTCTGTGATTGCTTGATCTGCCACTAGGGGGAGCTGCTAATGTGTTTTTCAGGGCTCTTCCACCACACTTAGGAGGCTGCTCCTGATGTAAGGGGTTACTTGGTGCACCTGCTTTGGCCTCTGGCCAGGATTTTCCTTCCCTGACTGCGAACCCCACTGTTGGCAGCCGCCCAGATGTGGAGATCAGGCCTCAGAGTTATGATCCTACTGGATGACCTAAGCCAGTCTGACAGGCCGAGTCACTGGGCTATCAACTGTTGATCTGCGCCAAGGCCCCGCAGATTCACGCCAGTTGCACAGGGAAAATGGCTTTTCTTGCCTCTCCCTACCTCCAGGGGTGGAGCCTACAACTTTCGGTACAAAAGTTGCTGCGCTAGGGGGAGGGGTGATGCCCGAGACGGCCCAGTGCCCCAGCGCCTGTGAATTCTCCACTACTGGGGAAGCACTCAAAATTCGCCCATCAAAACGGGCCTAGTTAGCTGACAAAGGTCGTGGAAGGGCAGAGCCTGTCATGAAAGTCCCTGGGCTAGAGGAAGGGCATCGCCCCAAACTGTAGTGCACCACAGTGTCTGGGTTGTAAACCCCAAAAATGGCGGCTGCCCGCCCACAGAGCTCTAGCGCTGGGGGCAACTATTCAGGTATTGGTGGACGCGGGATTCTGGAGCTGAGTCAACAGGACGCCCATTGTCTCTTGCCTGTTGCCCTCCTGCAATCTCATGCCTATCAGGCAGGAGGTCTTACACTTTCTGACCCGCCCTAATCTCCTGCAGCAGTTTCCAGGTTAGAGTTCCCCTTTCAGTGTTCACCTCGGTTGTTCTGGTCCCGCTGACGCCAGAGGCAGGTGCCTGTCTCCTAACTCCAGTCCCTCCCCCGCCCAGTGCAGTCCTAGCCCAGAGCTCTGGGGAGTTCAAGATGCTTCCTGCTAGTATCTCCTCTCCACAGAGCCCAACGTCTCCTGCAGCGATTTTGCACTGACTTCAGGCAGGTCCCTGTCTGAGTGGGTGTGGAGGTCAGTGGGCAAGCCAGGCGTTCTCCTGTGGGTCAGATCCCACTGCACTTGCTGGCCGGCGGGGCCCAGCTGTCCCATGGTCTATTCTCTCTTGATTATCTCGTACTCTCCAGACTTCGAGTCCAATCTCCCATTCACCTTTTTGTTCCCCTGTGTTGTGTGTCCCACGTTGTTTCTCTGCAGTTTCACAATGCTGTTCTTGTGGGGGAGCGGTCCACTCACGCATAACAGACCGAGTTCTTCACCTCTTTCTCTGGGAGCAGAGAGCCAGTAGGTCACCTTTATTCCACCATTTTTCCTCCTCCTATTTCCTATTTCTTTCCTTTCAAAATCCCACTCTCATTTCTTTCCCATAGGAACTTATTTTTGTGTTTAATATATGGCCATGGATATTATGATAGTCTTTATATATATGTAATTATATGTGTGTGTATATATGGAGAGAGAGTCTTATTTATGTGTGCACTTAAAATATATACATAAATATTATGTCATATATATCTAATTTATTTGTTCCTTTGTAAATAACCAGATTTAAGTCTCCAGAAGCTTTTAGAATTTTGGTTTTGTCTGATGTTTTCAATTAATCTACATATTTAAGCATTAAGTGTATTTTTTATATCTGGTCTTTGGCACTGTAAATGTACTTTTAATCTGAGGTTTCACATCTTTGCTTCTTTATTCTATTCTTGGAAATTTATTTACTTATCTGCTTATATGACCGCTATTATGCAAATAAAACACTTCTACTTCTATTTCCCATATCTTTTAACTTTTTTGTTTTTATATTTTCCATCTCTTCCTGATGCCTCTGGAAGAGTTCCTCACCCTAATCTTATAACTCACTATTTCTTTTTTTTTCCCCAACTGTATCCATTCTGCTATTCAAACTTTCTATTAAGTCTATTTCCAACATTATATTTTTCAGGCCCAGTTTTTTATTTATTAATATAAATTCTTCTTAATTTTTAATATTCTACCTTACTTTTTTGGAAATCTTCATTATAACTTGTTATTAAATTATTGTAATCTCTGGTATATCAATTCCACTATTTTCTGATGCATATTATTCACTCTCAATTCTACTTTTTCTGATACATACTAAATTTGTTACATTTCTTTAGATGTCCTTAAACATCTTCCCCCATGGATGGAAGAAAGGGAGGGGTCAGAAACATGCCTCAGGTTAGTGATTTCAAAGAAAGTTTATTGATATAATATGGACTTTAAAATGCTTAGTTTTCCTCCCTCTATCCTCCCATATGCTACTCAGGAAACTTTCTGACTCTTTGCCCTAATATATTTCTTTTCCAAGAGCACCAATCTTGGTTGTAATCACTGCCTGTGGTATGGAAATTAAATATCGAAGTGAGAACAGGGGATGCCTATTGCTTAACGCTGGCTATGATTTGAATATGTCCCTCAAATTTCACTTGTTGAAGACTTAATCCCAAAATTCATATGTTGATTAGATGTGAGTCCCTTGGGAGGTAATTAGGATTAGAAAAGGTCATCAGGTGGGGGCCCCTGGTGGCTTTATAAGAAGAGGAAGAGAGACCTGAGTTGACACACGCAATCTTGCTCTCTCACCATGGGATGCCCTCTGCCATGTTATGACGCAGCAAGAAGGCCCTCACCAGATACCAAACTGATGCTGGCACCATGTCCTTGGATTTCCCAGCCTTGAAAACCATAAGCCAAATAAACCTCTATTTCTTATGTTACCATCTGTGGTACTCAGCTATAGCAATGAAACATGAATAACTCTTGTACCAGACATCCTAGATTTTGCTTGCATATCCAGTCTGCCTCCTGTTCTGCCTTTTTTCAGTCCCTCTGACTCCCAAGGATTCTTGGCTGGCACAGCTGTTTCTCTTCCCCAGAATGGTGGCATGGCAGGAGATGATCCACCTATGACAACACTGAAGACAGAAAAGTCAACGCTGAAGACAAAAAGATCTACTCAGCCTATTTTCTATCCTTAGACTCATGTCCCAGAAAAATTCTCTAACCTGCCATTTCCTCACCTCCCAACTTCCCTCTTTCTCACAGGATTTGTGTTAGACTCAAAAATCCATCAACTTTACTCTTACTTCTTGAGCCATCTCCAGAGTTCATTTCAGAAGTTGGCAGTTTTTGTTAGTTTGCAATCTTGTCAGCTTGCATTTTAAATACTTTCTTTGTGATTATTAAAGTAGTATATATTCACACAGAAAATTTATAAAATAGAGAAAAGTATAATGAAGAAAATAAGTTGTTTATAATCTCACCATTGAAAAACAATTAAGTGCAACAATTTACTCAGTTCAGCACATTTCATTCATTAATTTTATATATAATATATGTGGATAAATATACAACATATGTTATACATGTATACCATTTCAATTATGTCAAGTTGATGTATGCACACATTAATAATATGTATGTTATTTCAATTATGTATATATGTACAGAGATAACACTGTTTATATAGTTTTGTTTCTAGGTATTTTTCCATGTTATTAAAGTTATTTATATGCATTATTTTAATTATTGAATAAGATCAACTTGAATTTATACCACAGATAATTGGTGGCTGCCCTAAGTAGGAAAATACATATAACTCAGTCTACACACCAGTGGAACAGTTTATTTTGTTGATAAATTACAGCATTTTGTGACTGTTCCTTCAAATAATCACTTCTAACTGTGCTTTTCTGAATATGGGTCTCCTGGAAACAGAGTCATTAAGATGGCCCAGTTATGGCTTCCTTCCACCTCCCCTATAGTTCTATTTGCTGATTTTCATTAGTAAGCATTTATGGATACCATCTGGGGCTTATTCCAAACTCTTTCCATGACATTGAAAATATGCACAACAAAGTGACTATAATCAACAGTAAGTTAGGGTATACTTTAAAATAACTAAAAGAATAGAATTGGAATGTTCCTATCACGAAGAAATGATAAATACCTGAGGTGATGGATACCCCAATTACCCTGGTTTGATTAATTCATATTGTAGGCCTCTATCAAAACATCACATGAACCCTTTAAAGATATACAGCTGTAATGTACCCATAATAATTGAAAATAAAAAAATTAAAAACCATTGAAACCCTTGATGAGATTATTTAAAAGTATCTAAGTCATCATACATCCTGGGTGCTTAGAGACTTCTTGGAATATTGGCTTTAGAATAAGGAAGGATAGTACAATTTTTCCATTGGAGAGATGAGCTAAGAAGTATAATTCTTTTTCTCTATTGCTACATTACAGGTAAAACTCAGCCTAGTATTGTATAAAAAGCACTGGATTAAAAATCAAAAGATTTGGATTCTAGCCTTAATGCTGTCTGTCATGAGTTTGCTGTGTGACTTTGGGTAAGTCATTTAAAGTTGTCTGTAGCTTAGAGTTTTTAAAAAATCAGTCCTTCAAGTATAATAAAATATGCCCTATATCATGGGATTGATGTAGCAAGTAAAATGATGGATATGAAAATGCTTTGAGAGAACAAAGCACTGTACAGGTTTTCTTTTACCATTTTAATATGTGCTGGCTTTAAGGAAAATGTGATTCCATGGAACAACAAATTTTGGATTAGAAAAAACTTTATCAATAGTTAAAAAATGGCACATATGTAGAAATTTCAGAGTAACCAAATTTTAGACTTGATTATTAATTTAGCTTGTTTAGAATACAGAGAAATTTAGGTCCAGTTTTAATAAATTATATCATGTGGAACCTTGAGAGGTGATGTCAATATCACCTCAGGGACCTCTCAGGCAATGTTTTGAAATTGTGCTCCTGGAATTTCAGAGCAGACTTCATTTTTCACCCTTTACCCTAAATCACTGACATATGTAGAAGACCATCAGTTCTATTTTCATAATAAAGCTAGATGCAAACACTTTCTTCATATCAAAATCACAACAAATTATACTTAATATGAGCTGTAGATGAAGTTCAAAATGGCTATCTCCTTCCTTAGAATGTTACCCCACCCATGAAAGTGATTGTTTAAACAAAGATAATCAAGAGTAAGCTAGGTGCATTATAATTTTATCATCCCTTTACACTCCCAGAAACAATGATATTCTAAAATATAATACCATTTGGTTCACAAATCGAACCATTAGAAATATAGCTTAAATTGACTTTGACTGGGATTTCAATAGGTTACACTTCAACCTAGGAATAGACAAAATTAGAAGATTTTGAGGTGTAAAGTTCAGGAAAAGAGGTTATTTATAATGCTTTAGGAGTTTACAGGCTGCCTGAACGTCCTCTTCTAGACATGGAATTTAGGTACCACAAATGACAGTATTAGAATTACCAATGAACTTCATAAGAATTGATTGATTTTTGCAGCATTTTATACCATTATTAAACTGAGTGAGGTGAGATTAGAACAGCTTTGCTGTCTAATTAGATCAATCAACTCATGCTATCTAATCCTTAATATCTCGTGAGGGTGGAAAATGTCAGGACCCCAATCATTTCCAATAGTCAGATCCACAGTCCAGATCTTCTGGTAGATGACCCCCTTGCCCAGAGAGGTTATGGGATGAGTGCGTATGATCAAAGAAGCATTGATCCTTTGCTATACTTTCAATGGAGATCTCTTTTTCATGTTTTTACTTTTTGGACCACGCATTGTCTTTTTGACTCATTCTCTGCCAGGTTTCAATCTTAGATACATATACATATGTTCCCTCCTTCAGCTTTGCCAGTTTTCACTTATACTCTGTTCTTCCCAAGAAAATTTATTTTTTATTTTGCTTGTTTACTTATTTTTTAGCTAATTAATGCAGCAATGACTGAAGACAACATTGTTAGTGACTCTGGCCCTTGAATTCTTCCTCCTATTTGCATTATGACAAAATAACATCTCTGAAGAATTCTATAAGCCCCCTTCCCCCTTTCCTTTAATGCAATGCTCAAAAAACTGGCTTGTTGGTTAATGATTCCAACATAAAAATGTATCAATTATGCATCTTAGAGTCCATCTTCTAAGTGATCATATTGCATTACTACTACTTATTTCAAAATTCCCTTCCACATCGAGTGTTCTTTGTTCTATATTGGTGGGCTGAGATTTAGAAATAACCTTAATAAATACTGAAATATTCATGCCCATTGGCTTTCACTGTCCTATAATATTTTTGATGTGAGACTCCAGTAACTGCAGTATTTTATATTAATATGAATGGCTATAAAATGTTTTGAAATCAATGACCATAACAAATATAACTCCCTAGTGCAAGTGATAGAGTTGGATAGGATAGATTAATAGCATTAGCAGCAGCTGTTCAATAGTCAGACTTCCTATAAACATAGGTTCATATCACAGCAAGACTGACCTTTTGTACAGCATACTTTAGTGGCTTGATTGTACATAACCTTAAATTGCTTTATAACGTCATAGTCTTATCTCTCCAAGAAGATCTCAAGCTCTCTGAAAACTTTACCAAAATGTATTCTCTAATTCTTATGGTCCATTCAGAGTACAAAAGTCTGTGCCCACTGACATTTATTGATTTATATATAACTTTTCTAAAGATAAAAAGCAAAACTTTACAGGTTGTCAATTTTTATAATAGGTACTATAAAATTTTAATTAACACTGTGTGTCAGAATTGTTCTGTTTTATATATATTAACCCATTTAATGCTCAGAAAACTCCATGAGGTTGCTGTGATTTTCTGTTCCATAATAAGATGAAGTAGACATAATTTTCCCTATCATTTCTGCTAAGTGCACATAAACATAAGCATATTATCTATAAAATGTATAAAGATTCTGAAAGGTATACAGGAGGAGACTGGCTAGGGACCTTGGTACCTGAGGAATTGGCAAAGCAAATTTGTTTTTGTTTTTTGTTTTGTTTTGTTTTAATATTTGCCTCATATACCCTAGACTGGGTTCTAGAGATGTTGACAACATGGAAATTCCAACAATTAAGGACAAAAGACACCCAAAAGAAAGACTCTTCTCTAACCGAGGGCCCAGAAAAAGGGCAGCTTAGGAAGACAGAAAAATTTTAGACAACAACCACCCTATTCCATAAACACACCAAAGGAAAAACTGTGGCCCCAGCTCCAAACAATCAACAGAGGCCAAGGAGAAAGCTTAGAATTATACCCTCAGCAAGATATAGTTAGTTATCCCTTTTCCTTCCCCTCCTCTGCTGGAATGGTGTCAGAGAAGGCAAAGCGAGGTGCCAGGCGTTCAACCCTGCTCAGCAGTGATAAAATCCGCCACAAAATTCCCTCCATATTAGGGAGGCCACATAGTGTACACTAATGGGATACCCCTCCCCTTCTCAGCCAAGGTATTATCAGAAGAGGCCTAGTGGGGATCTAGAATGCCCATATTCACCTAGCACTAATGAGCAGTCCCTAACCCCCATGTGTACATGGTGGCCAAATTGGAAACCTGGACCCCACCTGGCAGTAGCAAGGCAACTCTTAACTTCTCATGCATGAGCTGTGTCAGTGGAAGGCAGCAAAACAAATGGTTTAAATAAAATTCAGTCTCATAACACTCAAAATGTCCAGGTAACAATAAAAAAATCACTTAGTCAAAGTACTGGAAAAATCACAACTTTAATGAAAAATGATGATCAATATAAACCAGTTCTGAGATGACAGAAAATATTAAGATTTTCTCTTGAGTTCAAAGCAACCATCATAAATATGCTTCAATGAGCAATTATGATCACACTAACATTTGTATCATTGACATGCTAAAGGAGAATAGAAAGAGGGTAGGGATGAAAAAGTATGCAATGAAATAATGGCTGAAAATTTCACAAATTTTGAAAAAGATGTAAACCTACAGATTAAAGAAGCTGATTGAACTTCAAACTGGATAAATCCAAAGAGATCCATTCCAAGACACATCACAATCAAAATCATAAAAGCTAAAGCTGAAGAAAAAATCTTCAAAGAATCAACAGATAAATGACACTTTACCTAGTAGAAAACCAATTTAAAATGAGAATGCATTTCTTATCAGATGCCATGGAAGCCAGAAGGAATGGATACACCATTTTTCAAGTGCTGAAAGAAAATAACAAGAATTCTATATCCAGCAAAAATATCCTTCAATAATTAAGAAAAATCAAGATAAATATCAGATGAAATATAATTAAGAGAATTTATTCATAGCAGACCTACTTCTAAAAGCATGAATGAAGGACATTGAAATGCAGAAGAAATGATAAAGGAATCTTGGTACATGAGGAATGAAGAAAGAACAACAAAAATATTAACTAGTAAACATATGGGTCAATACAATAGAATTTCCTTCTCCCCTTGTGTTTTCTAAATTATGTTCTACAATTGATGTAAACATTATAACATTATCTGAGGTGATTCCAAACATATGTAGAGGAAATATTTAAGTTACTTATAGATGGGTGAGAATAAAGTAGAAAAGGGAGGTAAGGATTCTATACTTCCCTCAAACTGGTAAAATGTTAATACCAGTAACTATGATATTATACATGTGTATTGTAGTAACTAGAGTAATCACTATGGAAACTGTACAGTCAAATACACTAAAAACGCTAGAGATAAGCAAAAATGGAATTCTAAAAAAGGTACAAATAACCCAGGAATGCAAAATAAATAAATAAGAAATAAATATTACAAATAGTAAATAAAAATAAAATGCAGATTTAAGCCCTAATGCAAGTTGATTATTCCTTACCCAAAATGCCTGAGACTAGAAGTGTTTCAGATTTTGCATTTTTTCAAAGTTTGGAATTTTTGCATATACATAATCAAATATCTTAGGGATGAGACCCAAGTCTAAACACAAAATTAATTTATGTTTCATTTTCTCTGTGTGTGTGTATATATACACACACACATATATATATTCTAACAGTAATTTTATACAATATTGTTAATAATTGTGTGCATAAAACAAAATTTGTGTACATAAAACCATCAGACAACAAAGGTGTCACTATCTCAGCCACCCATGTGGACAGTGTGTAGTTGTTTGGCATCACTATCATTACTGACTTTGAATTTATATACTACCAATAACCAATAATTTTCTTACATTTATTCACACATATGGACTTCATGGTAAAAAATATGACATTCCATTATTACAGTGGGAAAATAACGTGTGCAGGGTAACTAAGTAGCACAGTAGCATCATCAGAATACCTGTATTAAGCTGTTAAACAACAGCAACAACAAATAACAGCAGGCTTTCAGTCTCCACCTGTGATGCTGCATTTTGACTAAAAGGTTACTATACACTGTATTTATTCATGTGAGAAGAAACCTCAGAAGCAGCTGAGGAACCAGAAAGTGAGTCCTCTGGGAATGAGAAGGAATTCTGATGAATGAATTTTTAAAGTTTGCTCCAGAGTCATCTGCCTCATTAACAATGTTTTTTTTTTTTATCTTAAAAAGCTATCTTTGATTTTACAAACTGACATAATTTATTTTTATGTTATGAATGCATGCTCCTCTAGTCTTTATAAGCCTATTACACATTTTTACCATGTTGTATATAGGCATTTTTTTCTTCAGTGTTGAATAATATCATCTTTATTATCACTATTATTCTGATCACCTTGATTCAGAACCGTTTAAGCTATTTCATCATCAGTCAATGAATGAACAACTAGAGCCTCATTATTGATGTTAAAAACTTACTTGATGTCTAATTTTGTCAGCTTGCTGATGGACTCTGAAGGACTATTTTTTTCGTATGTAAGGATGTAAGACATCATTTTTTTTCTCGCTTAATGTATAGAATCCTTCAAAGTCACCAAGTCACCACCTTGTCCATCATAATCATTGAACATAGTCAGAGGGCAAAGGTTGCACTAGGCATGCACATCTATATCTTTAGTTACTGTATTCCAAGCATTTGCAACAGCATATATGACATCCTTCATGCTAAACTCCTTCTGAAAACCTTCCACATGCACACCTCTGTTCGCTGCTGCTAGCATGCTATTCAAGAATATGTTTTCATATTTATTGTTCACTAACCTAAGGATACCATGGTCACATGGCTCAATTAATGAAGACACAATTGAGGAAAAGTATATGGAATAAATTATTTTTGGTGATAATTTCATCTGGAGGATGAGGATAACAGTTGTCAAGGAAAAACAAAATCTTGCAGTCATCATTCAGTCCAACTTCCCTGCAGTGAGGGGGAATCTGAGTGTTAACAGAGAATGATACATTGCAGCAGAAGAGGAATGAGAGGGTCTTATTTCCTTTGGAGATGCTGAATAAACTGTGAGTTCTGAACCTGAATTTTGACTGCAGCTCATCATATGAGGTCAGATGTGGAATTTTCCACTTGTGGCATGCTGTCAATGCTCAAAAAGTTTTGGATTTTGGAGCACTGACAGTCAGTTCTCTAAGCATCTAGAGAAGGAATAACTGAGGTGGTCGAGGAAGGTTGTATAGAAGAAACAGGGCTCTACTAATTATAGCTTATGGTATTAAAAATAAATTTCGTATGCAAAGATAAGGAATTTCGCAACATTTCTCTTCTGTTTGTTCAAAAGAATTGATTTCACTTTCTTTCACTCTTGTCAGTATCTATTGTGGTTTTCTTTCATTAACATTTAGTTACTCTTAAAGCTATAAGGTTTATATGTGCCTAATTTGTATATTCTATATAGGTCTGCACTAATTAAAATGCATTGTAATTAAACTCATTTTAATATTTTCGTGGTTGTGTATGCTTATTTTAATTAGATTT
>NW_012148730.1:6907148-6908167 GCF_000956105.1 Propithecus coquereli
GCATTTTTTTTTATTTATTATTCCAGGGTTTTGTGAGGGTACAAACATTACAGTTACACTTTATGTCTTTGCCTCACCCAAATGCGGGTTAAAGGCATGCCCTTCCCTCCCTTTAGTGCTCCCCGTGTCCTTTATTTGGCATTAATAGTTTTGTATCAGTGGGCACAGTGAAGTGAACATCTTGAAACTGTTAGTTTTGATGTGTTAGTTATTTTTGTTGATAAGTTCACAGTGTTATCTTTAAGGAGAAATCATTTTTGTGGAAAAAGCAAAGCCGGTTTTGCTTGTTAGTACTATTTAATATGGTAACAATGAAATATGCCTGGTCTCAGTATTTAGTATTTGACACAGGAAGTTAGATTGTAGAAACGTCTTTCTTTTTCTTTCTTGACCATTGGTAGTGTTTACATGGATGCTTATTTTGTGATATTTTATTGTGGACTTTGGTAAAGTGTCTTTTGCTGGTTTGAGTAAGCTAAACTTGTTGCTTTAGGCCATTGATTCTCAAGCGATTCTATCAAAGCACCCCAAATAGCAGAGGTGAGCAAAATCATTCCCTTTAAAGGGAGGCTGAGAGTTGGGATGGAACTTGAAGCAAACCTACTACAAAGAAACTTTTAAAAGTTTTGTTTTATCACTCAAACCAAGAACTTTAGCATTCTACTATAATATAATCATTCCTTTAAATAAATAACATTTGATTTTATCCTTATATCTGTAATAAAGTTTCTAATAAAACAAATGTGCCTCAATAAATGATGTTAAGAAAATTGGATATTCACATGCAAAATAATGAATTTGGACCCTTACCTTATACCATGCTAAAAATTAACTCGAAATGGATCAAAGACCTAAACATAAGAGCTAAAACTATAAAATTTGTAGAAGAAAACATAGGGGACTAGTTTGATGACATTTGATTTAAAAATGATATTTCATTTTTTTTCTTTTTTATTTCAGCATATTATGGGGTACAAATGTTTAGGTTACATATATTGCCCTTGCCCTACCTGAGACAG
>NW_012148730.1:6920064-6937189 GCF_000956105.1 Propithecus coquereli
CATGAGATATTTTGTTACTTGTATAGAATCTGTAATGATCAAGTCAGGGTATTTAGGGTATCCATCACCTCCAGTATTTATCATTTCTATGTGTTTGGAACATTTCAAGTCCTCTCTTTTAGCTTTTGAAATATCCAATACACTGTTGTTGACTATAGTCACCCTACGCTGCTATCAAACATTAGAACTTATTCTTTCTATCTGTTTCTATCCATTAACTAGCTTCTCTTCACCTCCCCCCCCACCCCAACACAGGCACCCTTCCCAGCCTCTGATATCTATCATTATACTCTCTACCTCCATATGATCTAAATTTTTAGCTCCTACATATGAGTGAGAACAGGCGATACTTGTGTTTCTGTGCCTGGCTTATTTCACATAATATGATGACCACCAGTTCCATCCATGTTACTGTAAGTGAAATATTTCATTCTTTTTCTATGGCTGAATATTATTCTAGTTTTTTTATATATACACCACATTTTCTTTATCTGTTTGTCCATTCAAAGACACTTAGGTTGATTCCATACCTTTGCTATTTTGAATAGTGCTGCAATAAACATGGGGGTGCACATATCCTTCTGATATACTGATTTCCTTTCCTTGGATAAATACCCAGTGGTGAGATTGCTGCATTGTATGGTAGTTCCATTTTTAGTTTTTTGAGAAATCTCTATAATGATTTACATAGTGGCTTTACCACTTTACATTCCCACCAACAATTTGTAAGAAATCCCTTTTCTCCACATCCTCAGCAGCATCTGTTATTTTTGTTCTTTTTAATAGTACCAACTCTAACCAAGATGAGATAATATCTCATTGTAGTTTTGATTTCCATCTCTCAGATAATTAGTGATGCTAAGCATCTTTTCACATACTTGTTAGCCATTTGTATGTCTTCTTTTGAAAAATGTCTATTCATGTATTTTGCCCATTTTTAATAAGATTATTTGGGTTTTTTTTACTGTTAAGTTGTTGGATTTCTTTATATATTCTGCATATTAGTCTCTTGGCAGATGAATAGTTTTCAAATACTTTCTCACATTCAACAGACTGTCTCTTCACTCTTGGTTATTTCTTTTGCTATGCAGAAGCTTGCTAGTTTAATATATACCATTTGCCTATTTTTGTTTTTGTTGCCTGTGCTTTTTGGGGTCTTAGCCATAAAATCTTTGCCTAACCACTGTCATTAAGTGTCTCCCCTGTATTTTGTTATAGTAGTTTTATAATTTTAGGTCTTAGTTTTCAGTCTTTAATCTATCTTGATTTGACTTTTGGATATAGTAAGAGATAAGGGTCCAGATTCATTCTTCTTCATACAGGTATCCAATTTTCCCAGGCCCGTTTATTGAAGAGGGTGTTCTTTCCCTAATGTATGCTCTTGGCATCTTTGTTAAATATCAGATGGGTGTAAATATTTGTATTTATTTCTGGGTTATCTATTCTGTTCCTTTTGTCTATGTGTCTGTTTCATACCAATACCATGCTGTTTCGGTTACTATAGCTTTGTAAAATATTTTGAAGTCAGATACTGTGATGTTTCCAGCTTTTTCTTTTTTTTTCCCCCTCAGGATTGCTATGACTATCCAGGCTCTTTTTGGGTTCCATACAGATTTTAGGGTTATGTTTTCTATGTCTCTGAAAAAGAACACTGATATTTTGATTGGCATTTTATTGAATGTGTAGATTGCTTTGGATAGTATGTTCTTTTTAACTATATTAGTTCTTCTGATACATGAGCATGAGCTCTCTTTCCAATTGTTTGTGTCCTCTTCAATTTGTTTCATTGGTGTTTTGTAGTTTCCTTATAAAGGTCTTTCACTTACGTTGTTAAATTTATTTGTAGGTATTTTTTTCTTAACTATTTTGAGTGTAATTGCCTTCTTATTTCTTTCTCAGCTAGTTCATTATTGTTGTATATAAACACTACTGATTTTTGCATGTTGATTTTGTAGCCTGCAACTTTACTGAATTTATTTGTCTGATATAAGAGTTATAATATGATAATAATATGATCATGTTATCTGCAAAGGGGAATAATTTGATATTTTCTTGTCCAATTTGGATTCCTTTTCTTTCTCTTGCCTGATTGCTCTGGCTAAGTCTTATAGTAGTATGCTGAGTAAAAGTGGTGAAAATGTGTGCATCCTTGTCTTATTCTAGTTCTTAGGGGAAAGATTTCAGCTTTTACCATTCAAAATGATGTTTGCTGTGGGTTTGTCATATGATGAAATATGTTACTTCTATGCTTAGTTTGTTGAGAGTTGTTATCATGATGGGATGCTGAGTTTTAACATATGCTTTTTTGTATGTTTACTGAGATGTTCATGTGGTTTTTGTCCTTCATTTTGTTGATAAAATATATCACATTTATTGATTTTTATATTATGGACCTTCCTTGCATCCCTGGGAAAAATCCTCCTTGATCATGATGTTTTACCTTTTTGATGTGCTGTTGGATTTGGTTTGCTAGTATTTTGTTGATGTTTTATGCGTCTACGTTCATCAGGGATATTGGCCTGTAGTTTTCTTTTTTGTTGCATCCTTATCTGGTTATGGCATCAGGGTAAAGCTGGCAGAAAATGAGTCAGAAAGAATTCCCTTCTTTTCATTTTTTTTTTTTGAAAACTTTGAGAAAAATTGATGTTAATTATTCTTTGTAAGTTTGATAGAATTTGGCAGTGAAGCCATTTGGTCCTGGGCTTTTCTTTGTTGGTAGATATTTTATTACTGATTCAATGTCATTACTCATTATTGGCATGTTCACATTTTCCATTTCTTTCTGATTCAATTTTGGTAGGTTGTAAGCATTCTGGAATGTATCCATTTCCTCTAGGTTTTCCAGTTTGTTAGCATACAGTTAGTCATAATATTCTATGATTAACTTTTGTATTTCTGTGGTATCAGTTTTAATATCTCTTTTTTTGTTTCTGATTTTGTTTATTTGTGTCCTGTCTCTTTCTTTTGGTTATTATAGATGGAAACTTTATTAGTTCTGTTTATCTTTTCAAAAAACCACCTTTTTGTTTCATTGATCCTTTATGTATTTTTTGTCCCTATTTCCTTAAACTCTGCTCTGATATTTATTATTTCTTTCCTTCATCTAATTTTGAGTTTGATTTGTTCTTGGTTTTCAGTTTCTTGAGATGAATTATTCAATTTTTATCTGAAATTTTTCTACTGTTACTTATTTCTATAACTTCCCTCTTAAGACTGCTTTTGTTATATCTCAGAGGTTTTGGTATGTTGTGTTTTGATTTTCATTTCTTTCAAATTTTTTTTTCTCCTTTAGTTCTTCCTTGACTCAATAATCATTCAGGAGCATGTTGTTTTATTTCCATGCATTTGTATTGTTTGCAAAGTTCCTCTTGCTATTGATATCTAGTTTTATTCCATGGTGGTCTGAGAAGATACTTGATATAATTTCCATTTTCAAAAAATGTGTTGAGACCTCTTTGAGTCCTGACATATGGTCTATCCTGGAGAATGTTTCATGCACTGATGAGAAAAATGAGTGTTCTGTAGCTATTGGATGAAATGTTCTGTAAATGTCTGTTAGGTTAATTTCGTCTAAAGTGCAATTGAAATCCAATGTTTCCCTCTTAATTTTCTGTCTAGATAATCTGTCTAGTGCTGACAGTGAGATGTTCAAGTCCCCAATTGTTATTCTGTTGGAATCTGTCTCTCTCTTTAGATCTAATAGTATTTGCTTTATGTATCTGAATTTTCTGGTGTTGGGTGCATATATATTTAGAATTGTTGTATCCCAGGTTGATCCCTTTATTATTATGTCATGACCTTCCTTTTCTCTTTTTACTATTTTTCAATTAAATTTTGTTTTATCTGATATAAATTTAGCTACTTTTGCCCACTTTTGGGATATCTTTTTCCAGCCCTTTATTTTCAGTCTATATGTGTCTTTACTGGTGAGATACGCTTCTTATAGGCAGCATATAGTTAGGTCATTTTTTTATCCTTTCAGTTAATCTGTATCTTTAAGTGGAAAGTTTAATCTGTTTACATTTGAGGTTATTATTAATACATGAGGGTTTATGTTTGTCATTTTATTAATTTATTTTTGGTTGTTATGTATATCCTTTGTTCCTTTCTTTCTCTCCTATTGTTTATCAATTGTGGTTTGGTTGTTTTTTTTTGTGGTGGTAATATTTGAACATTTTTTCTTCCTTATTTGTATGTTTGCTCTACCAGTGGGTTTTATAGTTTCATGTGTTTTTATGGTGGTACATATCGTCCTTTTACTTACATGTGGAGGATTCCCTTAAGCATTTCCTATAGAGCTGCTCTAGTGGTGATTAATTCTCTCATCTTTTGCTTATCTGGGAAAGACTATTTCTCCTTCATTTATGATGGATAACTTTGCTGGGTATAGTATCCTTGGCTGACAGTTTCTTCTTTTTTTTTTTCTTTTAGCACTTTGAACATATCATTCCACTCTCTCCTGGCCTGTAAGTTTTCTGCTGAGAAGTCCACTCTTAGTGAGATTGGAGTTTCCTTATAAGTGACGTGATGCTATTCTCTTACTGTGTTTAGAATACTCTCTTTATCTTTGACTTTTGACAGTTTTATTACAATGTGCAGTGGAGAAGATCTTTTTGAATTGTATCTATTTGAGGATGTCTGAGCTTCCTGTATCTGGATATCTAAATCTCCTGTTAGACTTACGTACTTTTCAGCTATTATTTAATTACATAGGTTTTCTATTCTTTTGTTTTCTCTTCACTTTCTGGGACAAATTCAAATGTTTGATTACTTTATGGTGTTCTATATGTCATATAGCCTTATTCATTCTGTTTTATTTTTTTTTCTTTATTTTTGTCTGACTGGGTTATTTCAAAAGACCTGTCCTCAAGTTCTGTAGTTCTTTCTTCTGCTTGATGTACACTATTGTTGAAGCTCTTGGATGTATTTTTTATTTTATTCAATGAATTTTTCAGTTACAAGATTTCCGTTTCATTCTTTTTAATGATTTCTATCCATTTGGTAAATTTGTCATTCATATTCTGGGCTGTTTTTCTGATGTCTTTGTATTGTTTACATGTATTCTCTTCTACCTCACTGAGATTCTTTAATTTCATTATTGTCATTTTGTCCAGGATTTCATCAATTTCTTTTTCATTAGAAATTGTTTCTGGAGAATTATTGTATTCCTTTGGAGGTGTCATATTTCCATGCCATTTCATGCTTTTTGTGTGTGTGTGTGTGTGTCCTTACATTGACATCTATACATCTGGTATAAACAGTTGCTTCTTCCAAATTAGTATTTGTTTTCCTAGGTGAGAATTTTTCCTGAAGACGTACCTATGATGTTGGTTGGGTAGGGAAGTTTGGCTTTGATTCTGGGTGTGTGCAGAGTGTTGTCCCTATATAATTTCTTTGGCTGTAAACAGCATCAGTGGTGTCTATGATTTCCTCAATAGCTTAGGGTCCAGTTGTTAGTGGAGGTTGTGGTGAAGATTTGCTGAGGATTGGGACAATAGTTGGACCTGTCTTCAGGCCCCAGAGGTGGCAGAATCAGGCCAAGTGTGTCTGTCCTTGGTCCCTAGAGCAGCAGATATAAGCGCTGATGTTAGTAGGTCCAGAAAGGCTGATACTTGGGTCTCCAGGCAGATTGCTTTTGCCTCAGCAGTGACAGCTGTGGGCCACATAGGTGAGTCAGTCTTTTGGCCCCTGAACAGTGAGTGTGGTGTGGACAATGGCAAAACGACCTTCTGATTCCCAGACAGTCTGCATTGGTGTCGGTGGTGGCTGCAGTAGCCTGGGTGGGTCAGTGCCTAGGCCCACAGATGACACATGCAAGTGGGTGTCAGCTATATTGGTAGCAGCAGGTGAATTAGGCCCATCCTCAGGACCCTGGGAGGAGTGTTCAGGTGCCTATAGTAGTAGATGGGGAGGGCAAACCCCAGGCCCCCAGATGGCATGCTTGGGCCCCTCGGGGAGGCAGAGTTGGGATGGACAGGCCTGTCTTCAGGCCCCAGTGGTTCAGGCAGTCGCTGGTTGTGGTGACCTGGGGTAATGTGATCCACAGACTCCTGGCAGAATGTTCAGTTTATGGTGGCAGTGGCTGCATTGTAACCCTGATGCTGGGGAGGGCAGGGTCACTTTCAGTGGCAGCAACCAGGGGCAAGCACCTGGGAAGCATGTGCTATGGCCATTTTTGGTGGCTTCAGGTGGGGGAGCCTGTCCTCAGGGAACTTGTAAATATGTGGTAGCCCGGCTGTTAGGGGCTGCAGAGTTGCTTCCAGTGGTTTGTACTTCAGCCCCAGAAGTGGCAGCCAGCAGTGGTGGTGGCTGTGAGTGGGCTAGCCTATTCTCAGGATGTGTGCAATGTGTAGCAGCTCCTCTGTTTAGGGGTGGAGTCACTGCCAGTGAGGTGTAACTTGGCACCTCAGGGCAGTAGCCCACAGTGGTGGCTGCTTCAGATGGGGAAGCCTGTCCTCAGGGCATAAGATAATGCATAATGAATGCGCACTACCCGAAGGATGGACATATTTGAAACACGGACTTGGGGAGGGGGGGACCAAGGGCAACACACGTAACCTAAACATCTGTACCCCATAATATGCTGAAATAAAAAAAAAACATAATGCATAATGGCCTCACTTGTGGGGATGGAGGGGTCATTGCCAATGGCTTGTACTTTGGCCCTGGTGGCAACAGCCAATAGCAGCAGTGGTTGTGAGTGGGGCATGTTGATGGGGCTTTAGGGATGTGGAGAATCAGGAGCTGTTGGGACCCAGGGAAGGATACAGTCTAGTGGGAGCTGGCCTCTCAAAATTACACCATACTGTAGCTGCTCAGGACTTGGCAGGGGAGGAGGGTATGTGGGGCTCAATATGAGCTCCTTCTTTGAAGAAATGCCATCGCACAGTCTCTAGGCAGCTCCCTATGTTAATCTCAAGGCCCATGAGAACCAAGATGTTCTCTTATGGTTAGGATTGCAGGGGTCCACTATGAGAATGTGGACAGTTGGGGTCTCTCACTTACCTTTTCCCACATTGGGGAGCCTTTTCAGGCTCCCAGTTAATCCCACCTGAGCAAGTTGCCTTGCTTCCCTTTCCTTCCTTGCCTTAGGTGTTTCTTGTCACTTCTTTGTTGAATTCCTGTGTTCTCTCTTAGGTGATCTATTCAAAATGTGGTTTGCTATTTTGGTTCTTTGTGGAGGAGAGGAGTACCAAATGCCTCTAATAAGCTAGTTTGAAGCCCTTCCTCAAGAATCCCACTTTAAATATAAAGACTCAAAGAGATTAAAAGTAAAGTGATGGATAAAGATATATCATGCAAACAATAATGAAAAGAAAGCTGAAACACCTATATTAACTTCAAACAAAGAAAGCTTTAGAGCAAGAAAAATGATCAGGGATAAATTGAGTTATCATATAATGATAACAGAGTCAATTCTACAAGAAGATATAATAATCTTGAATGTATATGTGCCTAACAACAGATCACCAAAATATGTGAAGCAAAAGCTGATAGAATGATGAGGAGGGTAGACGTGTCGATGGTTGTACTTGGAGATTTCAATACTCCTCTACCAGTAATTGAAATATCTAGTAAGCTGAAAATCAGTAAGAATATAGTTGAACTGAACGGCACCATCAATCAACTGGATCTAATTGACATTTATAGAATACTTCATTCGACAACAGAATACTTATTCTTTTCTAGTTCACATGGGGTATTACCATGATAGACGATATTCAGGATGATAATCCATAACTTAAAAATTTAAAAGAGTACAAATCAGACAAAATACACCCTCGAACCATCATGGAATTAAATAGAAAACAATAACAGAAATATATTTGAAAAATCCCCAAATATTTATATCTTAAACTACACACTTCTGGATAACATGTGGACCAAAGAAGAGGTCTCAGGAGAAATTAAAAATATATTTTGAACTAAATGATAGTGAACATATAACCTATCTAAATTTAAAGGATGCAGCAACAGCAATGCTTAGAGTAAAATTTAAAACATTTATTGCATATATGAGAAATAAGAAAGGCCTAAAATTCATAATCTAAGCTTTCATCTAAGAAAACAAGAAAAAGAACAAATTAAATCCAAAGTAAATAGGAGGAAAGAAATAGTGAAAATTTAAGCAGAAACCAATTCAATTAAAACAGAAAATAGAGAAAATTAATAAAACAAAATGTTGTATTGAAAAGATAATAAAATTTAAAAATTCCTAGCCAAACTAAACAAGAAAAAAAGAGATAAAGCAAAAATTACTAATATCTAAAATGAAAGAGGATCTGTTACTATTAATACCATGGATATTAAAAAGAAAATTTTAAAATATTATGAAGAACTTTATGAACACAAATTTTATAACTTAGATGAAGTGGACCAATTCCTCAAAAGACACAATCTACCAAAATTCGGGGGTGAAGAAATAGATAATATGAACAAGCCTATCTATAAAAGAAATTAAATCTCTAATTAATAGCCTTCCAAGACTAAAAGCACCAAGCCCATATGGTTTCACTGGTGAATTCTATCCAATATTTAAGGAAGAAATAATACTAATTCTTTTCAATCTGTTTTAGAAAATAGAAGCAAAGAGAAGACTTCTTAACTCCTTCTTTGAGATCACCATTACCCTAATACCAAAACCAGAAAAAGGCATACAAGGAAAGAAAATTGTAGACTATCTTTCATGAAAATGGATGAAAAAAATCTTCATCAAAATATCAGCAAATTGAATCCAACAATGCATAAAAATAATTATACACTACAACTAAGTGGGATTTATTACTGGTATGAAATGTTGATTCAACATTTTAAAGTCAATTAGTATAATCAATCACATCCACAAGCTAAAGATGAAAAATCACATGATCATATCAATAAATCCAGGAAAAAAACACATGACAAAATCAACACCCTTTCATGATGGAAACTCTCAGGAAACAAGGAATAGAGGAAATTTTCTCAACTTGATAAAGAACATGTATGAAATACTTACAACCAATGTTATACTTAATGGTGAGAAACTAGATACTTCTCCTTAAGATTTAGAATGAAGAAAAGGTATCCCCTCCCACCATTCATATTGAATATTGTACTGAAAGTTCTAGTAATGTATTAAAACAAGAAAGAAAATAAAAAAGATACAGATTGGGAAGGAAGATACAAAACTGTCTTTGTTCACAAATGCCATGATTTTCTATGTAAAAAAAATCCCAAAGAATCAGAAAAAAAATTCTGGAACTAATAACCATTATAACAAGGATACAAAATGCAAGGGTATTATATCAAATTCAATTGCTTTCCTATATACCAGAAATGATCAATTGTAATTTAAAATTTAAAACACAACTCTATATCTATTAGCACCCCCCCCCAACAGCAATACCTAGGTATGAATCTAACAAAACATGTTTAAGATTTAAGTGAGAAAAACTACAAATCACTTATGAAAGAAATCAAAAGTCTAAGTACATGGAGAGATAACCCATATTCATGCATAGAAAGATAATATTGTAAGATTTCATTTCCTCGCAACTTGGTATCTAAATTCCATGCAATACCAAATTCCCAACAGTAATCTTATCTATATCACCAAACTTATTCTAAAATTTATATGGAAAAGCAAAATATCCAGAATAACCAACACAATATTGAAGAAGAACTTATTTGGAGTACTCCTACTACTAAACTTTAGGACTTATTGTAAAGCTGCAGTAATCAAGACAGTGTGGTATTGGTGAAAGAAGAGATAGTTCATGGAACAAAATGGAGAGCCCAGAAATAAACCTACACATATACAGGCAACTTTGACCTTGAATAAATGAGCAAAGACCATGCAGTAGGAAAGGATAGTCTTTTCAACAAATGGTACTAGAACAACTGGATATCCACATGAAAAAAGTGAATCTAGACACTGACTTTAAACCTTACACAAAAAATAACATGAAATGAATCACAGACCTAAATATAAAATTATATATATAATATGTATATATAATATATATATATATAAATTTCCTAAAACATAGGAGAAAAATTTAGTTGACTAGGGATTTATCATTGAGCTTTTATATACAACACCAAAAATACCAATCAATAAAGAATATATTGAGAAGTTGGACTTCATTAAAATACAACTTCTGCTCTGTAAAAGCCACTGCTAGAGTAAAAACATGAGCTACTAATTGGGATAAAAGACATGTCTGATAAAGGATTCATATTCAAAATGTACAAAGAAATCTTATAACTCAACAACAGGAAAACAAACAACCCAATTAAAAACTGTGCAAAATATCTGAAAAGACATCACATCAAAGAAGATAAAAAGATGAGAAATAAGCATATGAAAAGATGGTAAATATTGGATGTCATAATAGAATTGAAAATTAAGACAAAAATGAGATACCACTATACACCTATGAGAAATGCTAAATCCCAAGTACCAACAACACCAAATCCTGGCAAGTATATGGAACAGTAGGGACTCTTACTCATTGCTGATGCAAAAACAAAGTTGGGTAAACACTTTAGAAGACAGTTGGCACCTTTATAAAAAGCTAACCACATTATCATAAGATTCTATCACACTTCTAGGTGTTTACTCAAATGTGTTGAAAACTTATGCCCACAGAATACTCTGCATATGAAAGTCAATAGCGATTTTATTAACAATTGGCAAACCATGGAAGCTACCAAAATGCTTTTCAATAGGTGAATGGATAAGCCATGGTGTATCCATAAAATAGAATATTTTTCAGAGACAAAAGTATTAAAAATGTGCCATCAAAACACAAAGAGGATATGGAGGAAACTTAAATGCATATTGCTAAGTGGGAAAAAAAGCAGTCTGAAAAGCTCACATACATTGTTATTCTAACTATATGACATTTTGGAAAAGGCAAAAGACAGTAAAAAATCAATGGATGCTAGGGGTTTAAGTTCGGATGAAAGAAGGAGAGGGATGAATTGATGTAGCACAGGGAATTTTCAGGCAGAAAAACTTTAAAACTTTTCTGTACAAAATGGTAAAGGTAGACAAATGACATTGTGCATTTACCAGAATACATAGAACTGTACAACACAAAGGTAAACTCAAATGCAAACTGTCATAAATGTAAAGTCCAGCTGAAATAAATAACTAGAATGCCAGTGCTTTGTTCAAAGACCAAAAAAAAAAAATAAAAAGCAAACTGTTAATAATAATTATCAACATTGATTTCATCAGTTGTAACAAATGTACCATACCAATGAAATAATAGGGGAAACTATGGATGTAAGTGGAATACATGAGCACTCTGAACTTTCTGCTCAATTTTTATGTAAACCTAAGCAATCAAAACAGCATAGTACTGGCACAAAAACAGACACATAGACCAATGCAACAGAATAGAGATCCCAGAAATAAATCCGCACATTTACAGTCAGCCTATCTTCAACAAAGATGGCAAGAACATATAATGGGGAAAGGGCAGTCTTTTCAATAAATGGTATCAAGAAAACTGGATATCCTTATGTGGAAGAATGAAATTGGACCCTATCTCACCCCGTATACAAAAATAAGATGTGAAACTGTGAAACTACTAGAGGAAAACATTTGGAGAAAACTTCTTGACATTGGTCTGAGAAAATATTTTTGAGATATGACCCCAAAAGCACAGCAACAAAAGCAAAAATAGACAAATGAGATTGTATCACGCTAAAAGACTTATGTACAACAAAGGAAACAAGAGTGAAGAGACAACCTACGGAACGGAAGAAAGTATTTGTGAACAACAAATCTGATAAGGGATTAATATCCAAAATATATAAGGAACTCAACTCAATAGCAAGATAACAAATAACCTGACTAAAAAATTGGCAAAGGATGATTCAAATGGAAATTTCTAAAAAGAAGACATTCAAACTACTAACAAATATACGTAAAATGCTCAGCATCACTAATCATCAGAGAAATGTAAATTAAAACCACAATGATATATCACCTCATACCTGTTAGGATAGCTATTATCAAAAAGACAAGAGGTAAACAAGTATTGGTAAGAATGTGGAGAAAAGAGAACCCTTTTACACTGTTTGTGAGAATGTAAAATGGTGTAATCATTGTGGAAAATAGTATGGAGGTTCACCCAAAAATTACAAATAGAGCTATCATATGTCCCAGCAATCTTTCTTCTGGTTATATAGTCCAAAAGGTATGAAATCACTGTGTTGAAGAGATATATGCTCTACTATGATTATTGCAGCATTATCCATAATAGCCAAGCAGAAACAGATCATGAACAGAGAAGAAAACTTACACACACACACACACACACACACACACACACACACACAAAATAAGAACACATTGGGTAATAGTGAAACATTCAGAAAAATTTTTTAAAAATCCTGGAAATTAAAACTGTGTTATGAGAAATGAAAACAAACAAACAAAAAATCTCAAGTAAGTAGTTGGGAGATAGCATAGAGGATGTATCCCAGAAAATAAAGCATACAGAGATGAAAAACAAGCGAAAAAAATAAGGCAATTAGGGATTAGTCCAAATTCCAGACAGAGAAAACTTAGAAAATATAGGGGAGGAACTAATCAAAAAAATTTTCAGGTAATTTTATTAGCTCTAAAGTACATGAGTTTCCAGATTGTTTGGTTCCATCAAGCTCCAGCATGTTAAAAAAAAGTGGACCCATACCAACAGTAATACTTAATGTCTACTGAGTGCTTACCTCATGTCAGCCACGGTTCTAAACACTTTTCACATACTAACCCATTTACTGCTTGCAACATCCTCCAAAGGTGCACATTATTATCATCCTCATTTTTAAAGATGATGTTAATTTAAATATGAGACATTTACAGTGGTTGAATAATTAACTCAAGATTACATGGAACTGTGATTTTATCCCAAAGACTCTTAACTACTATTTTGAAATTTTATTATGCTAAAATCAAAGATAAGATTGTACAAGCATTCAGAAACTTGGAAAATAGACAAACAAAAATTCCTCATTCAATTTAAAATATAATCAGAAAGAGATTGGACTTCTCAATAGCAACATTCAAAACTAGAAATGTTGAAAGGCATCTTCAAAATTATGAAGAAAAATAATTGCCAATCTAATAACAGAATTCTAAATATGAACTATTAGTCGAGTGTGAAGGTAGACTAATTTACTTGCCGAGTCGCATTGCCTCTGAAAATGAACTTTCTGTGTACTATTTTAAAGAAACTACTAATAGATGGGCTTTACCAATCCACAGAAAACCAAGTATCTAGGAAAAAGGGGATCCAAAAAAGAAATAAAAAGAAAACTTAGGGTGAAGGTGAAGATAAATTACGATACAAGAGCTTGCAGCAAGCTTAGAGAACAACCACCCCAGATCGTGACAGATCAGAAGCCCTCAGAAAGACTTTAAGAGAATGAATTGTGAGAATATCCAGTGTGTTTAAATATACTAAGAGGGTAATTTCAAAATGAGGGAGGACATTGATGTTTGAGTCACTAATAATAGCATGGAAAATTAAGCAAATAAAAATCCAATGATTAACAACAAGAAAAATAAAAAGTCAGGTATAAAATAAAATGGAATGTAATCATAGTATACTTCATGGCTCACTTGTGAATGGCATAGTACATAATAGTCATATTGATATTAACCTCAAATATTGATCTTACCCAAATTTTTATATAACCACAATCAGAGAATATAGTAATGGAAACTCAGCATTTGTGTTTTGGAGGGCTAGAAGGAAGAGAATTAAGGTATCATCTACCTTAGTGGAAACTTTATTACATAATGTTTAAAGCTGAAAGTCAAGAAGTAGTAATATAAGTAAGTTATTTTCATGTATTTATTTAAATACCAAAGAAATCAACTGAATAGGTGAAAGTGGGATGTCTTTAGGAAAGGCAGTCCCAGAAAATTGCTTTTTTAAACACACTTTAAAAACTAATTATTAATAATACCATTAACCATGTGCTTGATTAACTTTGAAAAAAATTTTAAAAAAACTAAAGCTAACATGCATTGATTTTTTTTTAAGATAGCAGACTATATATTATACTACTGATCAAACTGAGATTAAGTGCTAAACATGTTCGATATTGGTTATTTCTGAAAATTATATCATTAATAGACAAAAATGGTAGAAACAAGTGATCACAGTGAAACATAAATCTCAATTTGTTCATACACTAAAAGTATTCTATGATGACATTGTAGAGTTTTGGCTAACATGCTTTTCTGAGTCCCTGAGTTCTTAGGAAGAGCTACAGGTGCCATTTTGAGGTGAGATAAAGCAGAGAGAGGACAGTTCCTCATCATTATTTCAATTAGAACAGAACTTGTTTTGGAGGAAGTTTAGATGTTTGGTTTCTGACAGCGATTTTTTTGTCAGAAAAAGGGGCTATGCTGAATAAAAAAGATAACATTATTTTTAGAGAGCTGTCTTACTGCTTTATAATCATACCAAACCATTTGGAAGTTTAGGATTCTCCCTTTTAATTGTTGATTTGAAAGTCTAAAATATTGTATGAGCTCCTGAAAAATCATCTGCCTTTTATTTGCTGTTCTCATTTCTATTATTTTCTCTGCCAGTGCAAACTCCCTCCCACCTCCATCTGTTATGTGATTTAATTGAAAAGGAGTTTAAAAGAATAATTTTGTGCAAAATGCCATTTCCTTCAAGATCTTCAATAGCAGTTATTGGGCTTACAGAGATCAGAAAATGTTTTGAGAAGTTTCTAATTTCAGAGCCAACACTTTGAAAAAGATTAAGGTTTTTTCATAAAACAGAAAATACCATGCCATCAAAGCAACCAGTGTTTGTGTGTGGCATATTAATCCCCATCGTGGTTTAACTAGCAGTATGTGAAGACAATTTTAGGTTATCATTTGTACTTTTAGCACCGCCAGAATTTGGGACTTTCAAACGTTTTGTCATTTTCAAAGAAGACTATAGTTCTAATAAGCTGTGAAGAAGCCTATTTATCAGTTTCAAGATATTTTGTTTTGTTTACATGTGCAGAAAAAATAACAAGACTTGTCTCCTTAAGCAGCCAAGTGATATTATATACTTGAGGGGTGACTCTGAAAGAGCAAATTAGGTCCTGTTGAGATGGTGATCTCTCCATCCCTCTCTCTAATTAAAGGAAGAGGAAAGCCACATGATGCAGTAGCTTTGGAACCAGAAGGCAGTAGAAAGTAGAATTATGCTGGGTAAACATTTGAGGATATTTTGGGCTCAAAATTCCATCTTTAGAAAGATGTTAATACATTAATCATCTATGCTTTAACCAGGAGAAAACTGAAAGGGTCAGCCGGAGGTAAATAAATGGCTTTGGAAAGACTGAGAAGAGAGGAGGTAGTGAGGTTTGAGGATATTTAATGAAGAGATAAACAATTTCATCAATAATGCAGAAATTGATAGCAAATACACTTCAAAGTTTTTGTTTTATCAATGTTTTAAAATAAAATGAAATTTTCATTTTTATAGTCTATACGCTTTTATTTTTATAAGAAGTATTGCTACATGTATCATGTAGGATATACTTTCATTTTTTTCTTCTTTATATCTGAAGTAAATATAACACTCTGATCATACTGTTCAAATATGACACTACTACTCAACAGGTCAGTGCTGAAACTGAAGGAAAAGTATCTGAAAAGACCACTGTCTGAAATTCCCTGAGAACAGCAACATTTTAGATGCACTTGCTAATTTCGTGCAATTAAAAAATGTTTATTAAGCACCTACTATATGCCAGTACCTACTAGTTGTTAAGGTTTGTAGTCACAGTTCCTGCCTTCATAAAATTTAGATTTATTGAATGTTGAGAATCTATCACCAGTCTTTGTCCTTAAGACACACTGGAGTTCTATATATGTGGACCATGGCAGAGGGGCAGGCAAGATATAATTGGAGGCATTCATGTTATAGGAGGCCACAAAAATAATGGTCATGCACTTTCTAAGCCCTTACTTTACTTCAATTTTATACCTAAATCTTTATGGCTCTTTTAGCTTAATGATTCTTTATGTAGATTGCTTCATTCTTCTGACTGGGATGTTCATCTTTTGTGTCTTTAGAAACCTTGATTTTCAGGTCCCATTTGAAAAGATGACATAGTTAAACAACAGAAATTTTCATTGCTTCCTAAGAAGGATCATTGTCTCAGCTTTGAGTTGCATTTAACTACTTCAGAAAGTATATGTATACCATGGAGTTGTACTCAGCCACAAAAAACAATGGTGATCTAGTACCTCTTGTATCATCCAGGATAGAGCTGGAATCCATTCTACTAAGTGAAGTATCCCAAGAATGGAAAAACAAGCAGCACATGTACTCACCATCAAATTGGTATTAACTGATCAACAGTTAAGTACACATATAGTAGTAACATTCATCGGGGTTGGGCAGATGGGAGGGGGGAGGAGGGGATGGGTATATATACACGTAATGGGTGCAGTGAGCACCATCTGAGGGATGGACATGCTTGAAGCTCTGACTCAGGTGGGCCAAAGGCAATATATGTAACCTAAACATTTGTATCCCCTTAATATGCTGAAATAAAAAAGAAAAAAATCAAGGTCACACTGAGGATAATGTGGCCAAGTATTCGCTTTCAGCTAGGTAACTATTGTTGAAAATAGTAAAAAGTGTCTAGATGGTTTTTCAAAGATGTAAAAGTAAGGGATAGTTTCTTTAATTCCTACAAATTGTTTGTTAGGGACTGAAAAGAAAGACTACTTCGAGTTGCAATCTGCTATTGTATGTAATTATTATGAAATCACAGAGTTAGTGTGATCCTGAGGAATCGATTATCAGAAAATTATCTAGATTTGTTGGCAGGCTCCTAGCTATAATGCCATGACTTTTTAAATAATTTCGAAGAATTGTATATATAGCAAAATTCTGTGAATTTGAGTTTAAAAAGAAAAGGGGAATTTTTTTTCTTTTTTCATGCCCCTTTTCATATTTATGCATTGGCAGGTGTGTGTATGGAGAGAGATAGTTTTGTTCTCTTTGAGATCTAGACAGTGAATCAATATCAATCCAGCAAAACAGCATTCTGTATGTCATAAGACCATATGAAGAGTTAGATGCACTTTTGGTAAAATAACACG
>NW_012148730.1:6938474-6940299 GCF_000956105.1 Propithecus coquereli
ATTTTTTAGAGTTGTTACCCCTGTGATGTACCATTCATGACACTACTGTTCTAATTTGGAGGTTATTATTACTGAAAAAATATGATTAGTATTCAATGACTTCCAGTTGTCTCATTTCCAGCACTGCAGGCAACTGGCCAGAATTAGACTAAGGAAAGGGAAAATAAATGATGGTTGAAAAACTCCTGAGATTAGATGGCTATGAAATAGCATCTGATTTTTCTATATACATTTTGCTATAGTTTTCTGATGAGGGACATAATGTTTTCACAAAAGATGAAAAGAAAACAATCATAAATCATGTTTAAAACTTTGTAGTAATTGATTACTGAAGTATATTCTGTTTTCACAAGTGTAGAACAAAGCTGTTTGAGTAAATTAAATCATGTGTGGAAAATTTTATAGCTGTAATTTAATAGGTCTTTGATCTTAAAATGTAATGTTTTAAAAGATAGTTTATGTTATTAACTTCGTAGTTTTCCCTTACTGCAGGAATCCTCAACCTTTTTATTTGTAAGAAGGGGCTTTTATTTATTCATGTTTTCCGAAATCCTTAAGTTTTTCCTGGGAGGTAGGGAGGGTGAGGGGTGGATTAAACTTAAAGTCCTTGTATGTGCGTGTGTGTGTGTGTGTGTGTGTGTGTGTGTGTGTGTGTGAACACGCACTCCCGTGTGTGCATGTGTGTGTTTGAGACATTGCAAATGTTCCAGTGCTCATATACACAGGTCTAATGTGTGTGGGAGGAGGTTTCTCTTTTGCTAGGGCTCCTGGAAAAATAAGCAGAATTTGAAAAGAGCCCAGAAGAAGTAACAGTTGCCTTAGGGGTCCTCTAATTGGTAACAATTGACCTAATAAAGTATGTTTTATTTTTATTGTTTTTGTGAAATAATGAAGCTCAAAGCACAAGCTTTATTGTAATAATCTAGCATAATCCACAAATTCTCATCAACTAACCTATTATTTGGGCACAGAAATGCATTTTAGATATTGCTCAAAACTTCTCATACTGATGAAATTGTAGAATTTAGGAAACACCAACATTTTTCACTTCTCCTAATCTCCTTATTCAAGTGCCAAAGTTGCTGGGATATAATGTGCCCCGGTACATATAACTGGAAAAAAAGCTTCCTTTTAGTTAAAATCTTCTGTCTTAAAACAGGAAATTTGACAGACACATGGTAGAAATAATAGTTTTGAGCCTGAATTTGGGAAGTTTCTGTTTATCTACTTCTCTTTATACTCCTAGTGACACCACCGAAGAATAGTGTGAAATGTTCTGATTTAGTTCTTGGTCACTTAGTTGAGGCTATGATAATGAGAGGAAAATCACATCGTTCTTATTTGAACATAATCCCAATATTCTTACTCAATGATCCAATTGAGCTTTTGCGATAAAATGTACTAATAATCCAAGGAAAATGGGATTTGCTAATGAGGCTTCATCAAATATGGGATTCTATGACATTATTTTAGAGTATATCTTAGAAATACAGATATCTATCATTACGGATTATAGAAAGTTTAGTTCACACAGGGATAAATGAGATTGAACTTTGCTTATAAACTATTCTGAGAACCACATTTACTGATGGAGAAACTGAGTGCCAGAGATGTTATGGGACTTGTTCAGGGAGAACAGTATAAGCAGAACTGTAACTAGAACAGAAATATTATGTTCTGTATATTTTTTCTGCTACATCATACTGCTTGAGGGTTAAATGCACAATAAATTCCTGGATTTTTTGTAGTTGGAAAAAATTCAATTTTTAGTATTTAGGTATAATTTTTGTTCTAAGACTTAATTACATATATGTAGAGATTCAAA
>NW_012148730.1:6940444-6942241 GCF_000956105.1 Propithecus coquereli
ATCCACCGGGCTAACCTTTTAAAATAAACAGTACCATCTGCATAGAATACCCAGTATATTCACACCATTACAATACAAATTCTTTTCACCTTTGTTAAAGTTCATTTAGAAAATGTCTACGACATGTGAAGGCCATTTTCTAGATTATGGTGAAATACGAAAATATGCCTAATTATAATTTGAAATAAGAGGATCATTTCTTGTGTTTGATATTCATACACACAGGTCCAGTTGAATAGGCTTCCATATCATATACATATTTTGAATGATATGTTCTACAAGTTAAAATACATACATATTACTGATAGAAAATTTTAAAGTCCCACATTTTGAAATCTTCTGATTTCTTTCATGAAAAGATACCTGTATTTTCAACCACTGTACTTACTGTCACATGTATGCCTTGTTTTGAGTATTTTTTATGGTATACTAATAGTGTAATATTTTACTTTAGGGTCACTCTTTGTGTTGAGGGCCCACTATTCTGAGCATAAAGTATTGGAGCTCTGAAAATAGGTTTATGACAATGAGTCTAAATGTTCTGATTGTAAGGCATAAACATAAGGTGGATTTTTAAAACAGATCTTTGATACTATCTTATCATGTTATTGACTATCAGCTGAATTAAGGATGGAAAAATTCACTGAGCTAGATTCTAATTGAGAGAGATTTTCCTGTAATTGATGTGCTTAGTCACTCATGACTTATCTATCTCATAATATGTTCTCAAGACTGCTACTGTTAACCTTACTGACTGCATCAAAAAAAGGTAATCCATACATTTATGGTTTTGTTATTAGTCATTATTCTTAAACCTACTGAAAATAAATGAATAGTGTAAACCTGATTGCTGGTTTGTTCAAATTACATTAAAATCATTGACACTGGAATTGTTTCAACCATTTTCTCTTTGATCACATCTCCTGTAGAACCACCTTAAATTCAATTCAAATACTTAGGAAAATGGATATATTAGTATCTTTTCTTCCCTCTGTTTCTTGTTTCTATTGGACACTATATCCCTTTTATCTTTCTGAGATTTTTGTGGGGAAGCTAAGTAGGCAATAACTAAGATCAAATCATGAATAAATTCTCAGCATGAGGCAATGTGATAAAGATATTTTTTCAGCTAATACTTGGCATTCTTGATACAGGATTAATGTTAATGATATTGCAAAAGAGAAAAGCACAAGCAACACATTAATTTTTTACAGGGACTGAGTTTTCTTTTTTCCCCATCAACTACAACTTTATGGTAATAAAATGACAGTTTTTACACTATATTTTTGTAGTTAATGAACTTTATTTTTAAGAGCAGTTTTAAGTTTGCAGGAAAATTGAAAAGAAAGTTCAGAGAATTCCCATGCATTCCCTTTCTCCCCCCACCGGCAGATGCACTATTATTGACATCTTATATTGGTGTAATACATTTGTTTTAATTGATGAACCAATATTGATACTTCATTATTAACTAAACTTAATATTTTACTTTAGGCTCACTCTTTGTGTTGTACAAATCTATGGGTTTTTCCAAATAGATAATATCAGGTATCCATCATTACAGTAACACAAGGAAAAAATTTTAATGTGGTAAAACTTTAAAATTCCTGTACTCTACCTAATCATCCCTCCCCTTCCTCTTCAAATGTCCAGGGACAACTGATCTTTTTATTATGTCTGTAGTTTTGCCTTTTCCACAATGTCATATAGTTGAGATGATACAGTATGTCACCTTTTCATATTGGCTTCTTTCACTTACCAACATGCTTTTGAGATTCTTCTATATCTTTTTTTTTT
>NW_012148730.1:6944621-6948243 GCF_000956105.1 Propithecus coquereli
CCATAGGATAGAAAATCAACATAGAAAAAATTACATTTCTGCTTTTCTATATACATTTTTTATAGTTGCATGCTTCTGAGATTCTAGGTAGAATTTACCCCCAAAATTATTTTTTTGCTTCAGTAAGACTCATTTGATGAAAAACAGCTCATCTTGTTCTGTTTTCTACCCTCTAAATACATAATTTTCTAGTGATGGATGAGGCATTGAAAACTATATAAGAACAGAGAATCCATTTTTAAATACTAGAGTCAAACAATTTAATAAAATCTTTACTCCCTCAAAATGGGTACCTTTTTTTTTTTTTTGCTTACAAATGAGTGCTTTGGGAGTCTTTTGAAGTATTTTATGTCAGAGATTCATACACTTAGAAGCTTTCATTCTATCTTCAAGCATACTAAAGAAAAAGACCTAAAATTAGATTGTAGGATCTTAATGCTTGTAATAAGCTCTTTCTTAAATAACCCTCTAAAGATTTTAGTTAATCTCAATGCATGCTTTCCTGTCATGACAAGTTGTAAACAAGTATCCTCTATGCCAGTGTCTGGCAAGATTTTTTTGTAAATGGTCTGATAATATACATTTTAGCTGTTTGCATATAATCTCTATCAGATCCTCCTCTTCTCATGTTCCTTCTCCTCCTCCTCCTTTTCCTCTTCTTCAAACTCCTCCTTCTCATTCTTTTTCTAACCTTTTAGTGATGTAAAGATAATGATAATAACCCACACATTCTTAGCTAGCAGGCCTTACAAAATAGGCTGCTTGTCCAATGCGGGCATGGCTTTAAACTGGTGACTTGTTCTTTTCTTTCTTCTTTTTTTAAATCATAAACTGATTTAAAGTGATAATAAGCTAAGTATATTATTATGAAAGCAACCATGTTCATGTCTAATTACTACCAGAAAGAACAGTTCAATATAAATTCTGTCAAAATCAAAGTAATTATTTAGAGTTAAAATTCTCTATTGTTCAATAGATGATTCTAAGCAAACACATCTAGTAAGCTGATATTTTCAGTTTTGTTGCTCTCTTATTCTAGGAGTCTTAAGAGTCAGTACTATTTAAAATTAGACATTCTGCTGAAGCCAATTTCAGGTTATTTTAGAATTGTGTAATTCAACTTTTCATCTTTATTCTTGGTATTTTCTAGGTTAAAATATTTCTTTATTGAAGAACTCTGGGTTTCAAGTGGGTATTTGTTCACATAAATAGAAATAAAACTGCTATCTATGTTATGATAATGTTTATCATCATCCCTGTTTCACCTATCTGTAGATTCTTGAATTAAATTATTGAAGTTATATTTCTCACTAACACATGAGTCACTGTTTAGAAATTTCAATTTCACAAATGAAGTTAACGGTCTGGTGCAAGCTATCATAACTTACATTGCAGAGATGCTTCATCTGACTTAGAATAGTAGTTTGCTGGATTCTCAAGATATACATCTGATCACATCACTTTTTTTGAAATATTTCATGTCTTCTCATCACCTACCAATTAAAATTCCACTTACCTTATTAATCTATTTCCTACCACTAATCCACTTATGTGTTATGCTTTAGCTACATCAAACTACTCACCAATCCCCAAATATATATTTTCTCTGCCTAAAATGCCATTCCCCAATTTCTCTACATAAAAATGTCTACATATTCTTCATTCTATGACACCATTTGACTGAACTAAATTTGACGTTTAAAATTCCCCAAGGGAAAAGTGATGTTTAACTAGCGAATTCTTCTAATACATGCCAGACACTTTAAAGAGGTAGATTTTAATAAAAAGCAATATCAAATCTCAGCAGAGAACACTTGTCATAAACATCTATTTTCTAGAATATCTTAAGATCAGTCAAGACATACCAACCTCCATAGTAGAGTGTTTTTACATAAATTCTGCTTGTAGGTTTAAAGATTTGAAATAAATGGTCTTCAAAAGCAGGGCCACATGAAGAACCTATGCCATTCAAATTTCATCTGTTGAAATTGCAAGAAGTGGGAATTAGGTGATCTTAATTATTCACATGAGAGTGAACTGATATCATCATCTGTTCCTAGGCAAAAAGACTCACGATAATGTTATATTGTCCAGAGATTCTTACACGCCTTTGAGTTTACAACAGAAGTAAACCTGGAAGAGTGTGAAGAAACATTTGTTAAGAATAAATCCCATCATATTTTCTCACAAAGCCCTTTGCCACTCTTTAACATCACAATTTATTTGTAGATAGTTGTGCTTCAAAAGTACTATTTGGGGGCTTCATTTAAAAGTTAACAAGTCTTTTGAGAAAGAACTGATTCACAGTACTAAGATTTATGTGCAAGGTCTTTGCACTATTAAGAAGAGATACACTAGAAAGTTGCTAACATACTTCTGAAATTATATCCAAAGGAACTATCATCTTACAAGAGGAAGTCAATGCCATTCTATCTCTATGCAACCATTGAGCCAATCCATTTTAAGCAGGCAACACCCTTTTTACTTTAAAGGAGAAATAAGATCAAAGAACTTTAGCACAACTTTAGAATGAAGCAGGTTGTCTTGAATCATTGGATAATTTTAATCTAACTAACATCTAATGATAAAATAAAAATAGCAGAATTATAAGTACCTATGAATAAGGTGTCTGGTATCTCAAAATATGAGTATATGCTCTATGATTTCCTGGTTAAATAATTACATTAGTAATGGAGGAAATGATTTTATTAATGCTAAATATTACTAGTTCTTGTGTCAATATTTTGATTATCATTTTTAACTTGAAAGGCTACAGTTATATGCAACAATGACTCAAGTAGATGTTAGGCTAGAATAGTTTTTGCTATTAAAAGTTCTTTTTAAACAGGTTAATTCACCTCTTGAATATTTAACATTATCTACCAAAATAGCCCTCAGATCAGGGCTTTAATGTAAACAAAAAGTTAGCTCTGAAAATATTAATATATATTCAGAATGAAAAAGAAAAGGTTGTACTCATTTCATCTGTTAGCATTTTAGCAACAAACTTTTAACAAGGGAACCGATTAAGTTATAAACAATTTATCTGTTCACATTATATACTTTAAATTATAATTCATATTATATCCTTTTGGAAACAGAAGAAGTATAAATTAAATTGCATTAAATTAAATATGTGTAAGTCACACAGAGAATTGTAGCTTTTATTAGTGTAATTATCAATATTAAATTTGTATTAACTTTTTAAGAGAGTGATTACATTCATGCTTTTATTTCCATGTGACGTTATCATAGAATGTGATATTCCTCTACTTTAAAATTGAGTCAAAGCAGTTTTATTCCCTTAGAGCCACAATAAAATCACTGTAAAGCCAAAATTAGAATTATAAATTATTTATACATACCAATGAAAAGTGAATTCAGCCATCTGAATACTTTTCCACATATTTTGGTATCAACTAGACCAGAATTTTCTACAATCTGGTTGCTTTCTAGAATCAGTAAAGAAATGATTCTGATGGAATAGATGGTAAAACTATCCAATTAAACTGGTTGTGTGCAAAGACATGAACAGAGCCTAACATCATAGCTTATGACTGAGAGCTTTCCAATGAAATCTTTTTAGTATAGTTTATAAATAGATAGCTATTTTAAAACCATT
>NW_012148730.1:6949608-6950201 GCF_000956105.1 Propithecus coquereli
GGTGTGTTGAGTGTAATGACTTTCAGGAAATCAGAGCCCTCCCCAATCCTACAGGCCTACTGGATCTGTCTCCATGGAGAAATCTGGGGACAAGGATCCTAGGTTGTTAACAAGGCTTTAGGTGTTCCCTGTGGTCAAGCACATTTGGCAATTCCTGGTACATTAGTGTGGTCCCAACCACTAACTAAGTTTAAAAGCCCTGAAAAACAATGAAGTATGCCAAAACATTCACACCTGAAGGTGATAGGACTGTGGGCCTTACAGATTTTATACAGACATGGAAAACTTTTATGACAGAAAATAAAACTTACAATGTTAGCTGTTCATCGCCTTACAATTGGCGTAGCCTTTCTGTAAACATCGTCCTGTGTAACACCGCAGCAATCCTCATACACGGGTAGAGTCAAGATTTGTATTCACCCTATTTTATGGAGAAGGAACCTACTATTTGGAGCAGTCAAGAGACTTCCCCAAGGTGTCTCTACCCCAGGGCAAAGAGGCGACACTCCCAGGATTGCTCTTCCCAGCCCAACACCCCTCCCAAACAAGCCCGGAAAACCTGCCCTCACCTCTTTCTGGGCCACCTGGAAGGG
>NW_012148730.1:6951826-6952861 GCF_000956105.1 Propithecus coquereli
ATCCCTTTTATTTATTTTCCTTGTTGCGGTGATTGCTTTGGGAGTCTTCTAAAGACGTATTCATGCTGCAATAAATAGGTGTATTTCTGGTCTCTACTTACATCAGAGTATTCCAAAGTTCGCATCTACCACAGTTTTTAAGCCTTAGAAATAATTTTAAATTTGCAGAAGTGTTGCAAAGCTCGCACAGTCGTCCCTTATGTCCTTCAGCCAACTTCCACCAATATTAATAATTTAAATAGCAATGCTATAGTTATCAAAACTAAGAGATTATCATTAGTATAAACTCTGATAGTATCCAAACCACAGACATTTTTTGACTTCCCTAATTTATCCACTAATGTTTTTTGACTTTTTCAGGATCTACTCTAAGATATACATTGCATTTAGTCTGCGTGTCCCTTCAGTCTATTCTGATCTGAGAGATTTTCTTGTTTTTTCCGTATCTTTCATGACCTTAACACTTTTGAATGGTACTTTTTAGGTATTTTGGAAAACATTCCTCCATTTCAGTTGGTCTGATCATTTCTCATTATTAGACTAAGGTAATGGATTTTGGGGAAGAATACCACAAAGGAAATGTACCCTTCTCATATCAGGGGTATAGAATATCACAATGATATATTACCGATAATGTTAAATGAGATCACTTTGTTAAGGAGGGATCTGCAAGTTTCTTCATTGTAAAGTTAATATTTTTCATATTCAATAATTTTTCCTTTAGAACCAAGTCACTAAATTCCACCCACAATTAATGGAAGGTAATTAAGCTCTGCCTACTTGATTGAGGAGTATCAGAGAATCCATGGATATTTATTGAAACCATCACAATAACAAATACTTGGGGGGGGAGTATTTTGAGGTTATGCAATATATCATATTTCCACTTTGAGTTTCACCTTGTAGTTTTCACATTTGTTTATAGAGCTTTCCTGAATCAATTACTGTTGTGGAGTTATAATAATTATTTTCTATTTCCCTCATTGTTTTTACGTTTATTAATTGGAATTCCCTAAGGGGGAATTGTGCCTATTT
>NW_012148730.1:6953251-6972531 GCF_000956105.1 Propithecus coquereli
TATGTAGGTGGTTTAATACTAGATTTCACTGATTCTAGGCCTCTCAGTAGACATAGCTATGAGATGTGTATGTAGTAATCCATGTATTAATATACCTACATTTATTTCTGTATATATCTGTATATACGTTAAGATAAACATGAGCACATAAATTTGTAGTAATGTCTCCAACTCCAATCTAACAGCACAGCATTGATCCTACATTATTACGTTGCTTATTTTTAATTTCTTTCTCTGGCAGAGAGAAAGCAGGCCCTTATTATCTATAGTAAATTTATTTACTCTACCCACTATACATGTAAAATAGTTTCAGTATTTATGAACCATATATCTGTGAGAAACACATTTATCAACTGGAGTACAGTGTTGTGTGCAGTTCTTTTTGTCTTAGCCTTATGATATCTAGACAACACATTGTTTAAAGAAGTTATTTAGGTGATCTTAACTCACCACTCACATAGTTAAGGTTATATCATACATTTGTTAATATAGATACATTTTTTTTTTACAGTCAGCATTCCATCCTGAGATCTCTCAATATCTTGCTTGATTTTTTAAAATTTTTGTTTAGTAGCAATAAAGGCTAAACTTTGTGGTTTACAGTTTTATGGGTTTTGACAAATGCATAAGTCATATATTCACCATCAGAGTGTAATACAGAATAATTCTGTCTCCCTAAAAATCCCATTACGTGGCTCCATTATAACCAAGACTTTGCTCCTCTTCCTAACACCCAGAAACTGTAAATCTGTTTTCCAGCTTATAGATTTTCCTTTTTCAGAATGTAAAATGAATTACATCATACGATGTGTGGGCTTTGTGGTTTGACTTCTTCCACTTAGAAAAAAAGTGAATGTAAGATTTATCCATGCTGTTGCACTTATCAGTAGTTCATTCCTTTGTATTGCTGAGTAGTATTCCATGTGGTGGATGTATCACTGTTTATTGATTCACCTGTTGAAAGAAAACATAGTTGTTTCCACTTTGGGGATATTATGAATAAAGCTTTTATGAACATTCATATTCAGGGTTTTTTGTGAATATGGTTTTGTATTTAAAGTGGGTTTCTTGTACATAGCATATTATTAGGTTGTATTTTTGTTTTTATATGCTCTGGCAATCTCTGTCTCTTAGTTAGTGTTTTTAGGAAATTCACAATTTCATTTTCTTGCATGTTAGTAAGATATACATAATGTAAAATTTAGCATTTTAGACATTTTATGTGCAGAGTTTTGCAGCACTAACTACATTCACATTGCTATGCGACCATCACCACCTTTCATCTCCAGAAAATTTTTATTTTCAACAACTGAAACTCTGTATCATGTAAACACTAATTCCATATTACCTTCCCTCCAACCCCAGGAAACTACCATTCTACTTTCTGTCTCTATGAATTTTACTACTCTAGACACCTCATATAAGTAGAAGCATGCATTTTCGTTTTTATGACTGGTTTATTTCATCAGGTATAATGCCCTCAAGTTTCAGCCATGTTTTAGCATGTGATATTGGCATCTATCATTTGCCGATACAATGCTGTCTTGATTATTATAGCTTTATAAATTTTGAAATCAGGTAATATGAGTCAACCAACTTTGTTCTTCTTTTGCAAAATTGTTTTAACTATTCTAATTCCTTCCCCTTTTCATATAAATTTTAGTTTCAGCTTCTCATTATTTACAAGAAAACTTGAGATTCTCATTGGGATTGTTGAGTCTATAGATAAAATTTGGGGAAATTGATATCTTACCAATATTGAGTCTTCCAATCCATGAAAATTATACATGTTTCTTTTCTATTCATTTACATTTTCATTGTCTGCTCTGATCAGTGTTCTGCAGTTTACTATATACAGAACCTGCACTTTATTATTATTATACCTAAATTTTTCATTTTTATGCAGTTGTAAATGGCAATGATTTTTATTGCTAGTATATAGGAATACAATGGACTTTTATATATTGACCTTGTATTCTAAGATTTTCTTTTTTTTTTTTTTACATCTGCAAAGACTTTATTTCCAAATCAGGTTACATTGACAGGTTCCAGGTGAACATGAATTTGTGGGGGCAGGGCACTATTCAACACCATACAATTCCATAAATGCTGACATTCCATTGGCCAAAGTAATCACATGGCCAGGTCCAAAAAGCAATGAAGTAAAAAAGTACACTCTGGGCCGGGTGCGGTGATCTTGATAAACTTGCTTATTAGTTCTTGAAGCGTTTATGCAGACTTTTTAAGATTTTCCATATAAAAATAATACCATCTACTAATAAAGACATTTTTATTTCTTTCTTTACCATCTTTAGGTATTGTTTCTTTTTCTTAACTGATTCCACCACTAGGACTTTGAATTGGATGTTGATTAGGACAGGTGGGAGAGGACATCCTTGCCTTATACCTGAACTTTTGACATTGCTGACGATGTTGACCATAGGTTTTTAATAGATGATCTTTTACAAATTGAGGAACTTCCTTTTTATTACTAGTTTAGCGTAAGGTTTTATGGTTTTTTCCTACATCTGTTGAGATGATATGTGGGTTTTCTTATCCAGTGACTTAATGAGGGAAATTTTGGACCATTCTTGCATTCTTGAGAACACTTTTTGTTCAAGATATACTATCCTTTTGTATATATTTCTGGATTTGATTGGCTAATATTTTGAGGATTATTTTCATACATGTTCACGAGGGATATTGGTACTTTCCTTTTAATAATGTCTTTGTCTTGTTTTGTTTTTAGAATAATGCTTTCATCATGAAAGGAGCTTGTATTATATATGTTTCTCTGTCCTCTATTTTCTGTAATAAATTTTGTATAATTGGCATTATTTCTTCCTTAAATGTGTGCTAAAATTTGTCATTAAAATTATTTAGCCTATATTTTTCTTTATTGGAAAGTTTTTAATACAACTTTAATTTATTTAATAGAGTTTACTATTCATGTTTGTCTATTTTTAATGAATTTTGGCAGTTTGTATCTATATTAGTTTTCTACTGCTGCTATAACAAATGACCACATTCTTAGTGTCTTATACAATATAAATTTATTATCTTACACTTCTGAAGGTCAGAAGTCTGACATGTGGCTCACTGGGCTAAAATCAAGGTGTTGGCAGGACTATTTGGGAGGCTCTAGGGACTAATCTGTTTTCTTACTTTTCCAGCTTCTAGAGGCTACTTGCCTTACTTGGCTTCAAGAAAGTCATCTTCGAACCCAACTATTAATACATCAAATCTATCTCTGACTCTTCTTTGGTCACATCGTGTATGTTTTCTATTGCTACCACAACAATTACCACACATTTAGTGGCATCAAACAATACAAATCCATTACCTCACAGTTCTGAAGGTTAGACATCCGAAATGGTTCTGCAGAATTAGTTGCATTTCTTTTGAAAGTTCTAAAGGAGAATCCATTTCCTTGTCTTTTCCAGCTTCTAGAGGTTGCCTGTATTCTTTGCCACATAGTCCTATATCACTCTGACTTCTGTTTTCATTGTTACCTCTCCTCCTCTTACTCTAACATTCCTACCTCCCTCTAATAAGTACCCTTGTGATTATATAGGTCCCATTGGACAATCTAGGATATTTTCCCATCTCAAAATCCTTAACTTAATCTCATCAGCAAACTCTCTTTGTCATTTAAGATAATGTGTCCATAAATCCCAGGGATTAGGATGTATACATATCTTTGGAGGGGAGTCAATGTTCTGCCTGTTCCATATGTCCTTCTGACCTCAACCAAGAAAGGTTGTTTGCTTTTAAGGATTTATGTATTAGGTTCGGCCCAACCAGATAACCCAGACTAATCTCCCCATCTCAAGGCCCTAAACTTTAATCACATATTCAAGGTGCCTTTGCCAAGTAAAGTCATGTATTCATGAGTTCTGGAGCTTGGGACATGAACACTTTGTTGAGGAGCCATTATTTTGCCTACCAAAGTGAATTTAGAAAAAATGGTCCATTTCATTTCAATTGTCAAATTCATGATTATAAAGTTGTTCATAGTATTCTTTTAATATTCTTTATTATCTGTGTGGTCAGTATTGGCATCCACTGTTTTATTCCTAATATTGGTAATGGTGTCTTCTCTCTTTTTATTTTGGTCACCCTGATTAGAGGTTTATCAATTTTTATTGATTTTTTTTCAAAGACATCTATTTTGTTCATTAATTTTCTTTTTCAGTTTCTCTGTTTTCAATTGATTTATGCTCTAATTTTTATTATTTACTTCCTTTTGTTCACCTTGAGTTTAATTTACTCCTCTTCTCTATATACTTAAGGTGGCTACTGATTTCAGATCTTTGTTTTTCTTTTCTCCTACAAGCATTATTTGCTTTAAATTTCCCTCTAAGCACAATTTAAGTGTTATATTTTCATTTTAATTTGGTTTAAAATATTTTTTAATTCCCCCTAAGACTTTCTCTTTGATATATGGATTATTTAGAAGTTTGGTGTTTAATTTCCAAATGTTTTGGGATTTCACTATTTTCTTTCTGTTATTGATTTTTAATTTATCTGCTCTTAGAGCATATTTTTTATAATTTTTTTTAATTTCTTAAGGTTTCTTTTATCATTCAGCATATGGTCTGTCTTTGTGAGTGTCCCATATACCTTTGAGAAGAATATGCATTTATTTTCCTGTCATTGGGTAGAGTGTTCCATAAATATCAATGATAGTGCTGTTTGGATCATCTATAGCCTTATCATTTGTCTGCCTGTTTGTCCTATTAATACCTTAAAAAGCATTGTTGAAGTACCCAACTTTATTTTTTTATAGGGAAAATGTATATTTATTTTTAAATGGTCGATACTTCTGTATTTGATACTTTATTGTGAATAACAGACTGCTTGTGCCCCAGCACCCAGTGGAGATCTGCTGTTCTGTGTTTTGTGTGACTTAACACAGTACTATGTACACAGTAGGAACTTAATGCTTGTAGAGTGGATACACAAATAAGCAATAGGATACCTTGATATCTCTGGATGATAAAAATTTCGGGCCCAACAAGTGGTGTGCTGGAGACAGCTGACAATGGCTTGTGAGAGCCGATTGAGCTCCTCTCTTCCCAGTTCCATGTTTGGTGATGACCTGAGTTTGCAATCAGCCAAGATGGAGATTTTTACACTATGGAAATTGGCAAGAGCTACAAGTTAGGGCTTTTTTTTTTCTTCCAATGAGTGGATCATTAAACACACCAGCATAGCACTGGGAGCAACATTTCTTCTGGTGGAAAGACAAGGTAGCAATTGCATTTTCATAATTTGCTGCTGTTGTGTGGAAAAAGGAAGAGCTCATACTGTCTAAGGCAGTCATTTTGGGGACTGACATCTTACTGCTGCAGACAGACTTCCCTGAGCACCCTGCATTAATTTGCTGTATCATGCAGAGGATTATGACGGAATCCAGCTAAAGAATCCAGCTGAAGAACCACTTTATGGGCAATCTCCAGAGAGGGCCCCTCAAGATAGTGGCTAGTTAGTGGGCGTGGCCTGTCAAGGGGGATGATCTGGGGCTGTGCTGCCCCATCCACATTTGCCTTCATGCTACTCATTTACTCCAGCAATTTCAGGAGATAAGGATCCCTTGTTTTTAAAATTGCTACACCTCTTTATGCAGAGGCACACTCTCTAAGACAAAAAAGTTGAAAAATTTCCCAACTAGGTTTAGCTCAATAATTGTCCTCCAGCATTTGGACTATCTCTTGGGTCTTTTACACTATCAAACCAAATTGGTAGCATGAAACTTATAATCCTATTTACATGTGTTTTGGGTTAGGATGGAGTGGTATAGCTTTTGTTCTAAACAGCATTGTGGTATTTCAAAAGTAGTTACATTTCAGTTTGGATTAAGTTTACATATAACTAAAAAACGGTACGACATTTCTTATAAACGGTGCAAACCTTAAAGGAAAGCAATATTGATCTGAGACACCACTCATGTATGAGAATACAACGTGGAATTTTTCCCCTTCATTTTGAGAATGTTTTGTAGAAACTCAGAGCATTCCATAACTCGTAGTATATCATGCCATTGTTTCTGTTCCCTTTCGGGCCATTTAGTAATCCATTAGTCACTATTTGTCGAACACCTACTATATGCAGGCCCTGTGATAAACACTGAGGTTACAAAGGATATGGTTCTTGCCCTCCAGGAGTACAAATCTATTGTGGGAGACAGAGAAATAAAGCAATGACTGTGTGGTGCAATCAGTGCTTTACCAGCTGGATGAGATGTTATTTGGATTGCACAAATGGCGAGTAAGTTGTTCTAGCCAACAAGGAAAGGAGATTGCTTCAGGCAGAGGCAAGTGAGGGTGCAAAGGAGAGAGCCTTCTGCTTCTGGGATCACACTGGGCTCAGAGGGTGTGTAGGTCAGTGGCAGGTGCCCATCTGGAAGGACGGGGTTCATGTTTTGTGGACCCTCAGAAATGGTATAGAGCACGCTATTAAAGTGAAACCACTTTGTTCAGTTTCAATGGATACCCAATAAAATGGTTGCCCTGTTCCAACGTGAACTTTGAGGCCACCTAGCAGGAGGTGGTGAAAATAAAAGCAGTTTTATTACTCTTAACCCTTGATCCACATTGAGATGATAGAAAAGAGCTTGGAGATAAAGGGAAGATTTTGATAGAGTTACCAATGTGTCATGAGTTCTAATCCCACCCCCAGGGAGCAGCTTGATAAATGTACCCAATGGGAAAAAAGTGATGAAGCTCCCACCCTGCCAAGTAGATACCTAGCCTGCAGTAGGCATGGGCTGGCCAGGAGATGACTCTGCAAGTGAAATTGCACATTTTGATGGAGTCACTACACTGGATATTTTAATTATGGATTTGGATGGGCACTTTTATTATGAAAAAGTGACCAGAATACTGATGGAACATGACCTAAATTTCATCCAGGGGCAGGAGAAGATTCAGCAGCCCAGTGTAAATTTGAAGGGATAGTGGAATCCTAAAGAAAATTACAGTATTACTATATCCATGAACTGTGCTTGTTTAACAACATAGTGATTACAGATATGTGCAATTTTTCCCCTGGGAGAAGGGTTTATATCCTTATATAGACAGAAAGGGCTAAGAATACAGAGAGGTTCAAGTTACAGTGGTTGAAGTCCCCAAATTTAGTTGTGGATTTTACTATTTGTCTTTTCAGCTTTATCAGTTTTACTTTATGCATTTTGAGGCTTTCTTCTTTAGAGCATGATATTTAGGATGATTATGTCTTCTTATTGAATTGACTCTTTTCTCATTATCTAGTATTCCTGTTTATGCCTGATAATATGCTTTGTTCTGAAGTCCTAAGGGTACTGGTTTTATTATTTTTCCCCCCGAAGATTAAGGCTTTTCTTCCATAAGAGAGTCAGTGAAAATGGGTCTGGATGAAATTTTGTCTTTGGCTGCTATCCCTTTCCTCTAGGGAGTACTATGAAGAACATTTTGGGGGGATTCCTCCCACTTTCCTTGTGAGTACCTGGTGGAGTTCCTGGTAAAAAAGTTTTCAAGATGGTGTTAACCCCACTATATCTACCACCCCTAAGATCTTCACACTCTCACCCTAGCCCATGTTCTCAGTCTTTAGTAATTTTTTAAAATTTTTTAACTGCATCTTCTACTGTCTTATATGGCATCCAGTGGCATCTTCTCCATGTAAGCCAAAGCTAGAGCCTGGTTTTTCCTTGCAGGTAGCAATCTCTGTCCAGACTTGGGGTTAATTGTTTAACCATTGGCTTTAGTTCTCTGATGGGTTTGCCAAAATACCTTAATTTTCAGTGTCTCCAACGTTTTCTTATTCTTTGCATGGGAGGAGTGATGCTCTTTTCATCTCTCCATATCTCTGAGCAAAACCCAAATACTCACCACATTTTATTTGTCTATGTTCCTAGTGAAAGAGACCTAGATTGCCTCCAAATTTCTATTATCACAAAAAAATACTACAATAAACATCTTCTTAGTTATTTCCCTAAGGACCTATGTAAGAATTTTTCTGGCTTAACAGGCCCAGGAAAGGGATTTGAGTCATAGCACATGCGTTTATTTAATTTGGCTGATTGCTGCCACACTGTTCTCCAGAATGGCTGCACATGTCTACATGCCCGATGGTGAATGAAATATGTTTTCCCATCCCTGCCAATATGAAACATAGAATTCTTCAGTCTTTACAAACATGAAGGTAAAGTGGCATAGCATTGTTTTAATGTACATATCTGTGATTACTAATAATTTTGATTTTTACTTTTTTTTACTCTTGAAAACAGGATTAAAAACTTTCATTGAAAGTAATTGCAAGATGATGTATATAAAAATAAGTGCCTGGTACATAGTAGAAACTCAGTAAGTGGTGGCAGCAGTTTGTTTATTTTTGTTATTGTTGATGTTATTACTAACAGTATGAATGTAGACATTGGTATGTAATTAGTAGCTTATATTCATCATATCTTAGTTTTCTTTTCCTGTACCTAAGAGAATGAGGTAGAGGCTGCTAATACTTCTTTACACCAAGGTATCTTTAGTAACCCTTCTGCTAATCTTATGACTGAAATCTCAGCTGTGCTGGTTGCCACATTCCCTGTATCATTATTTCAGCCATCACTGAAATAAAACTGAATGCTTTGGTGCTGTTTCTCAAAGCTTTTCTTTTGTTCTAATGCAGATTAGTTAATAAAATGGGGAATTCCTTCATTCCTAATCCTGTGTTAGAATGGAGTTTTTATTGTGATACACGATAATTATGAAGGTGTACCTGTCCTTCTTTTCAATTATTATCAGCACCTATATCTTCTTTTGAATGTGTTCTTGTTTACTTTCTTCATCATTTTATATATATAATATGCTTCAGTTACCTTACTTAGATTCTGAATTCACCCCAAATACAAAAGCAAAAAAAATATTTCATTGAATTTTGTTGAATAGCTATGCTTTCTAAGTATTATTCTCGAACTTTTCAAAATCTGTGAAACTACCACCATCAGTGCCAAAACCTGTAGTTATGCAAAATCAATTCTAAAGAGTTAAATAATTCTGAATTTGTTGGATTGTGAAAAGCTCTTATCGTTCCGTGGTATCCTTACTGTGATGATATCTTAAGCTTTATAGACTTAGAAGTCAACTGGAATTTCTTTGAATCTAACCTTTGTAGAATTCCAATGGGGAAAGTGAACCTTGATAGCCACATTTTCTGTCTTGTCACCTCTCAAACACTCAGATTGCCAGTAGCCAATTCAGTTTGTATGTGACAAACAGACGAGCCAGTAACAGTCTTTGGAATTTCAATTTTTCACACATTTTCTTTCTGTAACAGTCCTTGCCATTTCAATTGTTCACATATCCCCCACCTTCTCTCTCTCTCTCTCTCTCTCTCTCTCTCTCTCTCTGGGTTTTGCTCTCACTCTCACTCTCTTCTTGGGTATGTGTGTGCCTTCTATGTGTGTGAAAACTACTCTCAACAGCTAGCTGCCACAGGCCACTAAGCTGTAAGAAAGCACAGCTTCAGAACTGTCAAACAAATGAAAAATGAAAATGAAACAAATCACAAAGGAGGCAGCTGGCTAAGATTAGACCTGGGGATCTCACTCTAGATATGCCAGGTTGCTATGGTTCATCAGGAAAGCCTGAGGTAGGGACATATTTTGCCTTCACTGTTGCAGCCACTCTCAGAGTAACACTATCCATCAAAAGGTCATTTCCAGAAGTTTGCTATGGAAAGGCTGATTACCAAAGAGCAGTCAAGGCCAACTTAATATGCCTGTCCCTTTGACACTTATGCAAAGATACAAAGTTACAATGGTGATAAAAAGATAGATTTGCACCAGGTGCTGTATACGTACCTGTTCTGAGTGCTATTGATCCACTTATGACCCTCTCATGAAATCCAAAACAATATCCTTTCAAGCTCTAGAGAGGCAGTAGGAAGAGTGACTCTCACTACTTTGCCCCAAAGAGTGTTTCTTCAGTCGACATCAACAGCAGAATGAAAAGTATTGACTGCTCTTTGAATCCTATGTCAGTGAAACCACAGTGGACGTTGCTCTGAAAACTGTCTCTTCACTGAAAAATATATACAAAGTAAAACCTCTGCTTTTCTTGGGATAGAATTTTCTATAAAGTAACAAGTCTATTGATCCTACTTTGTTCTATTTTCTTTTTTGGTAGAGTCAGGTGATGATGTACACTGAGGAAAAATAACTCCTAAACCCAGCACTGAAACATGCTGAGTCAGCATGTCTCAGGTCCTAAGCTACTCCTAGGTGGGTGGTACATTAAGCATTCACTTTCTCAGGCCTCCAGGCTCTGCTGACATAGGTGTTTAATAAGTCTTACCCTGGGAACCTGAAAATGGGCATGCCTGATGTACCACCCAACAGTACCTTTTAGGCCTCAGGAGAAGCCACCTTTTTATTTCTCTCCCTATGAGTAGCAAATTAAAACAAAGAGTTTCTTTAAATTTATTTCAGTCCTAAATGCCAACCCCTGAGATGTGCATAGTTTATATTTACATTCGGATAAACTACTACACAACCAAGAGTTCCCCTATTATTACTTATGACCCCTAGCTGGCTTTTCCTGCTGTTGGCTCAGCATCCTAATCCATACAGTGTGACCCTTCGCCTTAGTAGCTCCTGTTGTTCAGTAAGGGAAATAAAGTTGCCAGCACTTCACTATAGGAATTTCTGTTCCATGTGGAGAACTACTTTTGCTTTAAGATCCTTCTAATATTTTACTTCAGTGGGAGGGAGAAAGAGTCAGTGATCATTTTTATGACACTATTAATTTGCAAACCGCTTAGTGAAGTTAAAAGAAGAGTGGTATGATTAAGGGAATTATAGGTTTGAACAAAAAAATTGGAAAGATTTAAATATCCTGGGTTGGATAAATAAAGTCTGTTTAATTAGACATAAAAATGAAGTTTTGCAATTCTAGAAGGGTGAACATGGCCTATTTAAAGTGTTTTTTGCTAGTAGAATTGACAAAACACTGGAGTTGACTGCTGGTATATACTGGCATTCTAAATTTTAGTTTGTAGAAAGAGCAGAGTCTTAGGATTGAGATCTTAGTTTTGATCTACTTTTATTGATCACTAACTATGTGCTCTGTAGTTGTTCACTTCTCCCTTTTTGGTCCATAAAATAAAGAATTTTATCCATAAAATAAAAGATTTGAGGATGATTTCATAGATCACTTTCTGCTTTGTTGTATGGCAATTTTGTAGCTTACGAATTTTCTACTGTGGTAGTTATTAGCACTGATCACTAAGTATTACTAGTGCTCTATCTCATGGAATTTTTGGGCATCTTTGTGGTTGAGTGGAACTCTGTGACTAGCTCTTGCAAATCAGGATTTCTGTAAGAGCTTCTATAAGCAGAAGTGATATTAAGCATCACTTCTGAGCCAGAGCATGCATTTGCCAGTGTGAGATCTTCCATAAACATTTTTCTCTTTTGTATGGCTACCAGCAAATTCAAGATGAGAGCTACTCCATCAGCTTGGGTCTATGAGGTATTTCCAAGAATAGCATGAAATTGCTACCCAGTGGATGTCTAGCATAAGTGAACAACAAACATTTGCAATGTTAACACACTGAATTTGGGGACTTGTTTGATATTGTAGCATAATTTATCCTTTCCTTACTGATACTCCTGCTTCCTCTGTTAGACTAAGTGTCTTAAGGGAAAGATCATGCTGTTGATAGCCTTTGCAGATATTCACCTTACAAATGAAGATGTTAAATAAATATTGTTTTAATTGTTGACATTTCAGGAGAATTTTTGACAGAGTAACTGGGTTATAATAGAGATAAAAAGGAGGTAAAATTATTTCTAAAACTCTCTCAGATTCAATAAGATTAGTTTTTGTATAAGAAATAAACTTTAATTAAGCAAATACCAAATGTTAATACATTTGAAAATTGTATAATGTAATATTTTATTTCTAATTATGGCAACCATAAAGCTGGCTCAAGTAATGGTTTGATGCTCTTTAGTAATGTACACATTTTGGTCAAAATCAGTTGACTATTTTACAAGTTAATAGGCAACATACAGATTTAATAATGTGAAGTACTTATTGGTCTTTATTCAACAGGTATTTAAGCACCTACTATATGCCAGCCTGTGCTAACGTGTTGTGAATACATTAGCAAGTAAGGTATATGTAATGCTGTCATTACAGAATTCATAATCTAGCACATTGAAAAAGTAGGTAGAATATATGTGTAAGGTAGTTAGATACCCTGCCTTTGTTCAGTGAAATGTAATGCCAAAAATTTATTTTAAAAATTGCATCAATCAACCAGTGATTAAGCCCATACAATGCTAGGCAACCAGTTTGATTTTCCCCCTGTAGGGAGTTCATTTACTGCATTGCTTCACCAACCAATTATTTTTCTAGTGTCATTTAGATATAGCCTCATTTTCTCTCCCTTGATGCATTAAGTGATAATTTTTCTTAAAATTCTCACATTACCATTGTGCTTTCATGAGGAATTTGTGTTGACCAAATGCCACATCTGAGGGGAATAGTATAAGCCTGGTATAGCATCCCGTTTGAAAATGTCAATATGTGATCTTGAAGAAGTTACTTAAACTATTTTTGTTTCAGTTTTCCAAATTGTAAAATGAGAGTGCTGAATTATATAGTCTCTAAGGATCTTTCAGTCCTAAAATCCTACGATTATAAGTTTCCACTTGCCCTTTCAGTGGAGGGAAAGAAATTAAGCCCCTGGGACTAATTGAGAAAAAGAAAATGAATTTCCAAATACTTACTTGTTAACAATCCCTTGAAGGGTTCTGAATCATTATACTCCATAGTGTCAAGATTTTGTAGAGATTATCCACCATACATTTGAAAATCCCAGGCTGAATAACTCTTGGCTACATCACGATATTCTGAACCGGTTACCACTGCTATTTGTTCAGGGAATGTCCAGAATACAACACTTTACCAAATATAATCATGAAGGAGATCTAAGCATTGGAAAAATTAATGAAAGCAACCTAAGTGACTTGGGATTTCCTGCTTTACTCATTCCCTTTGTTCTTATAATGCTAGAAAACTGTTCAGAGTTTCATGGCATGGTGGCATGGGCCTGTGAGGCATGAGGCAGGAGGATCACTTGAGCCAAGGAGTTCAAGCCTGCAGTGAGCTATGATGGCACCACTGCACTCCAGCCTGGGCGACACAGAGAGATTGGTCTCAAAAAAAAAAAAAAAAAAAAAAGGAAACAAAAGAAAAGAAAAAGAAAATGTACAGTTTCAGTCCCTACTATTTCTTATAATTGATCATTTCTAATAAAATCTGTTTTTGATGAGGCAAGTAGACCTTTGTTTATATCTATAATATCTGTCTCTCTCTTTCTGAAATCCGCTCAAAATCTCAACCCAATCATTTATGCCCTAGTGGATGAGATTGCTTGATTTTGAAGTCCTGCATTGCCACCTTGTGGATAAATGATGGCAGCAGTGGACTATGCGAGAGTACTTTCATATATTATTTGGGCAATATGCTAAAATTTTAATCCTTCTAACTTGTCAATTTTTAATTCAAGGTTTTTGTTTCCTAGACCAAAAATAAGACCAGAATATATGTCACAGTCAGTGCCCTGCTTTGTCTTTTTAGAATAAATAGTTGAAGAATAGGACTATTTTGTTGCTGATAACAGCTTGTGTTGGGTATTAATTTAAAATACACATCCCAACAAAATTACCACATCAAAAGTTTCTGCTTTAATAGTATACAAGGAATGCCATTTATAATAGCTGTGTTTCAATGACAGATTTGTGACTGCTGGTTTCTTGAACTCCTATGGGAGCTATCAGTAATTTCTACACATAAGAACTAAGAATTTCTTGCTTTCAGGACAGTTAAGTGATATACTTAAAAATTATATGGAAAAGGTTTTAGAATCAAACTCCAACTCTTTGTAATGGCATGGCATATTCTGTATTCTAAATGTTACTCCCACTGAAAATATCTAAAAATGCTAAATAAAATAAACACATCAATGAAATGAAGAGTAAGACATATTCAGAGATTAAACAGCAAGTGAAAACAGGAACCCAGTAGGTCATCTGAGCTCTAAAGTTACCTTTCACCTTAAAAGCATTTGCTAAATCTGGAAACTTTGATTTTCATGATTTTCTAGGCTGGAGGATAAGGGAGACAAACAGATGATCTGTAAAGTTAGGATTTTAATCAGATACTGGGTAGAAAGGCAGTCTCATATAAGAAGTCTTTCAACTCCCTCTCAGCTACATAAGAATGGGCCTTGGGCCTGAAACATTTCCTTACTGAAAAATAGAGTCCACATAGCTTGTTCTGGACTTGTCGCCATGCATGGGAATACATTTCCCTGTTTCAGACTCAATGTGTACTCCTTTGTTCTTATGTGTGCCATATGGCATCTAGCCAATCCCACTACCATGTCTGTCCTCAGTGAGGAGGGCATGAATTCCATCTGCCTCAGCACGAGAGGAGTGTGTGCAGGCCAATTGCCCTGCTATGGTTGCCAGGAGGGACTGAATGGGCAAAGGGGACCTATGCCCATTACTGAAGCTGGTCTTGCTCTGTCTCTTTTCTATGTGTATAAAGCATTGTTTCATCCAGTGCTTGGCTATGATGCGTTCTCTTTGGAAACCTCAATACAAAGATGCAGTGGACATAAATGCTCAGACTTCTATCCCTATTAATAGGCAACAGAGGTCACTTGCTTCGCTGTTTGGCATACCCAGCAGGGTCGCCAATGGAACATATACCATGGCATGGCAGAAACACAAGTGCTCCTCAGCCTTCTTGTCCCAGGGTGGTGCTGGCTCAGTGGTGGGATGGGAGTGGGAGCAGTAAAGGGCAGGAGGTAATAGACTGACTACGGTGCTGACCTCCCTCTGGCTACAAAGGGGTAAGTGAAATGTAGCATCAACTTCCATGGTGTCCCAGGTGTTGCAGATATCTGAGGGAAGTAAACCCTCTGCCCTGTATGGAGCTCCACTCAGTCTCTGTCAATTGCAGGCCTTGAATAAAATTTGTTTTCACTCAATGCAAAGCCACCAATGGTGTTGAGGAAAACGAAATTGTTGAAATGAACTCCTTCTCTGAGAATGGAACATGAAAACTGAAGAACAAATATGGACCAAAGCCAGGGAAATCTCATGTAGCCTGATTGGCACATCAATTTGATAAATGGTCATTTCAGACACAAATGTCTTGCACCAAACACATTTAGGAATGGGACCAAGATCTCCAGGTCCCCCGCAGGGATGAGTGACCCTATATCTCTATTATGATAAAAGGGGACATGAGGAAATTCAAACTTTTATGGGACTCTTTGATACTAGTGTCCACATGACAATATTTCCAGGCCTTCATAGGGGTAAGATTAAGCTGGTGGCATTGGGGGGAAGGGTTTGAAGTGAAAGCAGTGACTCAGACAGATGCTCATGCACTTATAGGTGGGGCCCCTTGGGCCACTTCGAGAGCAGATGATCAGGTAATTATTGTTCCCACTGCTCAGGGCATTACAGGCATTGACATTTTGGCTGCTTGCTGCACAGAATGTTACTGCTTCCTGAGAAGGTATGCCCCCTCCCAACAAAAAAAATTAAGCCATGATGATGGGGTGTATCTACTTTTGCCTACCTCCTAAGTTACCCAAGCCCCAGTGGGTTATGCAACAAAAGCAGTACTACATACCAGGCAGGAAAAGGGATATTACTTTTTAAATTCGGGACTTGCTATAGACAGGAGTGTTACAAACAGCCCTGTCACAATTTAACAGCCTGGTTTGGTCAATCAAAAAGGCATCCAGGATATGGAAATGGAAAACAAACTATCACAGGCCGAATGCGAAAGTTTTATCCTTGGCCCCTGCCCTGCCAGCTATCATTACACTCACTGAGACAGTGGTAACCCATACAAGAGATTGATATATTGTTATTGACTTGGCTAATGCCCTTTTATGACCTACTGAAAAACATGTGACTGCATTGCTGTACTTAGTCATTGCTGCAATGACTAGCACTGGTTGGACCATGAACCCTGATAATGTTCAAGGACCTGCTTCCTTAGAAAAAACTATTCCCATAAAATAAGATGGACCTTTAATACTCCTTACCACCCCTAGACAAATAGGACAATAGAACACTAAAATGAGCAACCTAAGCAACAAATATGCAACGGACATCAAGGACAATTGCCGCAGACCGAATGTTTGCATTCCCCTGAATTCCTGTGTGGAAACCTAATCCCCAATGTGATGGTATTTGGAGGTAGAGCCTTTGGGAGGTGATTAGGCCATGATGCTCAAGTCTCATGAATAGAATTAGTACCCTTATAAAAGAGGTCCCAGACAGATTCCTTTCCCATTCTGCCATGTGAATTTATAGGAAAAAGATAGTCATCTATGGACCAGAAAGCAGGCCCTACCAGACACTGAATCCACTGGTACCTTGATCTTGGACTTTCCAGCCTCCAGAACTATAAGAAATAAATTTTTATTATTTATAAACCACTTTATGTTATTATTTATGTTATTTTTTATAGCAGCCCAAACAGACTAAGACAACAACTTACCAGGTGATACCTCCACCTAACAAAAGCTATTTGGACATTAAACACTGCACTCCAATGGAAGGGAAATATGACACTGCAATGCATGTTAGATAATACTGAGCTTGCAAGGACAATACTGAGCTTGCAGTTGCCTGATCAGTCTGTGCCTGTGAAACACCTTTCTCAGCATACTTAACTGTTTTGTTTTCTCCTACCAGAATGTACTTCTCAGATGTGGTTCGTGGTCCTAACCACAGATATACCAACAATAGGGTCTTCCAGATCAAACCTGGAGGCAATGCTACCTTTGGGTGCCTCACTTCTGTGAGATCTGGTGGAGACAGGGGAAGGGACAACAAAACACTTGGGCACTAGCTTTCCCATGGTCTTGCTTGGGACCCCTGATCTACAACACAAGTGGGTGATATTATTGGATATGTCAAGTTCATTCACAGTATAACTTCTCTTCCAGGTTGGACAATTGGGGCTGGCAGGTTTGGGTCAAGCAACAGGAGCAACAGGTCCCCAAGGAAGTAATAGATAAGAATATCACTAGCCTTGGGAGGTTCATGGAGTGGGAGAGGGAGTGGAAACGGCACCTTTCTTCTTCTCAATCCTACGGAAGCCTCTGCCGTGCCTAGTACAGCAACACCCTCATATTATAAAAATTAGCACAGCCATGGCTAGAAGAGGTGAACTTAAACAATGCTGAATTTGTAGTCCCAGAATGAAGAGTCTCTTGTCTTGCACTTCCATTGTAATGGCTTGGCTGATACACGATGACTCAGACCTTCCTCAAGCTGTCAATGGGTCAAATTGCCCAGTGACTCCTTTGATACATGTCCAGAGGCAAGCATGCTCTGCAGTACCCTGCTTCAATGTTACCTGTGATGGGACAGGAAAAGAACTCCATACCTGCACAGGTATTATTGATCTATATTGGCACTATGGACATGGATGTGCCATATATAAGTATTCTCTCCCTGCAACGACATGGCAAAAGCAGGCTGAGACTGCATATAACTGGAATTGTCATCATAACAACAAAGGGCAACAGGATGCCTGCTCCCAGGAAATAGTCTTGTTGCCTATAAGTCCTATGGCCGACTGCTCATGTCAGCGACTACACAGAGGGATGGAGGGGACCCACTCTATTAACCCATAATAGAGTTGCTTGTAGCACCCTCCAAGGAAGACAAACTGATATGCAGTTTCATTCTGATGTCTGCATTCTAATAACAGGCATAGGTATATGGGCCCTATAAAAAAATGATATGTAACCTATCTTTAACTAGGGCAGAAATAGCTAAGGCTACTGTCCAAACCATTCAAGATCAACAGGATTTACTAAACTCATTAGCCAGGGTGGAGATGAATAACCAAATAATCCTCACTTGTCTGCTGACTGAATAGGGTGGCATTTGTGTTGTCAAAACCTCTTGCTATGTATATACCAGTAATTAGGGGAAAGTAGAAATAATGCTGTAGAATACTCACATTTAGGTGGAATGGTTATCAGCTGTGCACTCGCAGTCCCCATTCAACTCATTTTTTGACCTCTTCATTGACTTAATCAAGGTCCTTGGGGTTTCTGGTGATTTATCCTGCAAAGAGGCCGATCATTCTTCTGGATCCGATTCTCCTAATAACCCTAGCAAAGTGCTGTCTCAAAATGACAGAGAGGCTTTATGAACAAGCCACATGGGCACAGGGGTGTGGACTGTTGGAAAAGGAAGTCTCGTGCTTAGTCATTCGACTCTCTCTTGGCCACATGAGAATGGGCCTTGGGCCTGAAATAATTCCTTACCAAGAGATAAAGAGTCTTCACAGTCTCTGTTGGACTTGTCACCTTGTGTGGGAATATCATTCCCTGTTTCAGAGTCAATGTATATTCCTTTGCTCTGCTTAAGGACATGTATCATATGACACCTTGACATCCCCACTACTATACCTGACCCCTGTGGAGAGGGGATGGGGTCTTTGTGCTACAGCACAAGAGGAATGTCTGTAGGCCAATTGCCCTGTATTGGCTGCCAGAAGGGACCTGCTGGCCAAAGGGAACCAATATCTACTACTGAAGCTGGTCTTATTCTGTCTCTTCTCTATGCGAATAAAAGATTGTTTCATCCTGCAGTTGTCTGTGTTGCGTTTTCCTTGGCAACTCCAATACCAAGCTGCAGTGGACAGAACTTCTCTGACTTCTACTCCTGGTAATAGACAACAGATGCCACTTGCTCAACAGATACTCTAGGCAGAGAGGAATGAATTACAATATATTAAAGTTTAAAACCCAGTAGATATAATTACACTAGGAAAAATTGGCAATGGATAACAGGAGGACTCTGTATTATTTTTGCAAATTTTCTATAAATCTTAAGCTATTCAAAAGTAAAACATTTATTTACAAAAATGTAGATGAATTTAAAAGCAGAATAAAGACAGCTGATAAGAGAATAAGTGAACCAGAAGATTGGTCTAAAACAATCATCTAGAAGAGAGAATGGAGAAATAAAAAGATGAAAATTTATGAGCAAGATTTGGGATGTGGTGGATAGCATGAGAAATTTTAAAATGAATCTACTTTTAATTTCAAAAGGAAATGGGAGTAAAAATGAGAAAGAACATTTATTTGCTTAGAATTTTTTTGAAACTTATAAAAAGTAACAGTACACTGATTCAGGATGCCAAATGAATCCTAAGCAGGTTAAATAAAAAGTGATCTGTGGC
>NW_012148730.1:6976878-6978573 GCF_000956105.1 Propithecus coquereli
ATATTTTATAAATATTCTTTAGTAGCTTTAGTGGCATTATTTAATGAAAAACATATTAAAATTAGTGGCAGTAGGGGAGGGTGGAAAGGAGCGAGGCGATCTGCCCCAGATTGCTGGATTGCAGGTTGTAGACAGCCCTGCCTCCACATACAGACTTTCTGGTTGAGTAGGACCCCATCAGCCCTTCCCTGGCAGCTTTGCTCAGAGGCAGGGAATGGACCTTTGACTCCTGCACATCCCTTGTCAGCATTTGTGGAGCCTGAGGGCAGGCTCACGCAACCCAAACATGTCCAGCCTCACTCCCCCACCCACCTCTGCTGTGGTCAAGAATAAAGACCCACCTGGAAGTTTCAGAGCCACAACTACTACCTGGGGCAATCAAGTGCTTCTCCTGAGGTATTAGAGCTGGCCACAAGACCCAAAAACTGCATTTCAGCTTGTTCCTTCCAGCAAGCACCACCTAATGACAGGGAGGTCAATTTGCACATCCTTTACAGCATCCACTGGCTCAGTCATAGAGGGTGTGGTTGATTCTCACCCACAAGCACGATCTGCTGACTCAGAGATTAAACTGGGCATGTCATTATCTAAACAAAAGAAAATCCAAAAGTAAGAAGCAACAGCTGCTCCAGATGAGAAGGAATCAGCAGAAGACCTCCAGAATTATGAACAATCAGAGGGAAAGATCACCCACAAAAGGGAACATCAGCTCTCTAGCAATGGATACCAACCAAAAGCAGAATATTGAAATAACAGGTGAAGAATTTCAAACATGGATTGTAAAGAAGCTCAATGAATATACAAGATAAAATAGAAACCCAGGCCAGGTGTGGTGGCTCACACCTGTAATCCTAGCACTCTGGGAAGCAAAGACAGGAGGATCGCTAGAGGTCAGGAGTTCAAGACCAGCCTGAGCAAGAGCGAGGCCCCATCTCTACTAAAAATAGAAAAGAAACTTAGGCAGTCAACTAAAAATAGAAACAAAAAATTAGCCGGACGTGGTGGCTTGTGCCTGTAGTCCCAGCTTCTCAGGAGGCTGAGGCAGGAGGATCACTTGAGCCCAGGAGTTTGAGGTTGCTGTGAGCTAGGCTGATGCCACCCCACTCACTCTAGCCTAGGCAACAAAGCGAGACTCTGTTTCAAAAAAAAAAAAAAATAGAAACCCAACGCAAAGAAACCACAAACACAATGCAGGAAATGAATGAAAAATTCACTAAAGAAATTGAATTATTAAACACAAATCAAACAGAACTACTGGAAATGAAAAATTCATACAAGGAATTACAAGACAAAGTGGAAAGTATTAAGAATGGTTAGATCAGGCAGAAGAAAGAATCTCAAAGCTTGAAGACAACGCCTTTCAATTAAACGAGTCAGTCACAGGGAGAGAGAGCACAGAAATAAGAGGAATGAGGGAAGCCTACAAGAAAAACAGGATTATATAAAGAGGCCTAACATAAGAATCATAGTAATCCCTGGAGGTGAAGAAGAAAATACAGAAGGGTTGGATAATTTATTTGAGGAAATAATTGGGCAAAATTTCCCTGGCCTTGCTAGAAATCTAGATATCCAAGTATAAGAAGCTCAGAGGACTCTTGAGAGATTCATCAAGAAGAGGCAGGCCAGGCGTGGTGCCTCACACCTGTAATCCTAGCACACTGGGAGGCCGAGGTGGGCGGATTGTTTGAGCTCAGG
>NW_012148730.1:6978725-6980010 GCF_000956105.1 Propithecus coquereli
GAATCCCCTCTATTTTTGTTTAAGCCGTATTTTGATAAGAATCAGATTATTGGTCTTGAAGTATGTTCAAATTCTGAATTTTTCTGCTTGTTTCCTTGTGGTATTAGTTAACTTGCTCTTTCATCTCTGGAATTTTCTGTACTGGTAGTAATACCTAGAGGTTTGATTAGATTTGGATTAAATTTTTAAACAAGAAAAGCTCCTATATCCTTCCACATATTCCACATTACGCAATGAGGCATCTGTCTTATTGAAGCATTTTCAATGATTGATCAGTGAGATCAGGTGGTATTAGCCTAATACTTCTATTTTAAAGTTGCCAGTCCAACTTTTACCTAAAGGTTTTCATATTCAGAATAATTGTTGTATAGATTCATTCTACTATTTCTTCCTAAACTGCACATGCTGGACAGCTGAAAGCTATAACATCTCAGACTTGTACACAGTTAGTGTTCTTGCTGTGAATTTAGTTCCACTAATTAGATATATTCCCACGACAGATATTCAAAAAGGATAAGTGAAGGATTTAGCTTCCTCAATCTTTGGTTGTTGATGTTAGCAAGAACAGCCATTGATAGATTGGGTTCGTTTATAACGCTGTTCAAATGCTCATCATTACCTTTGTGGGTGTCAAGAGGCATTTATGAAAGTGATGTTATAATCTCTGTTATAGCTGGATAGTGTGTTTCTGAAACTAAGAAATCTAGTGCTGATTTTCTCATTTTCTGTCTTCCTAATTGGGACAGAAGTAGCTGCTCTCCTTGTGAGCCGGTGTGGCAATTCTGTGAATTGTTCCAGGAAACCCAGCTTTGGGATAGATTTGCCTACCCTTTCCAAAAAATTTGGAAGTTTACAGTTCATTGTATTAAATTCCATGGTGATTAAAATAGCCACACTATTTTCTGTTTTTTCAAATGATACCTTGACTGAAACAAGCAAGGATGAATCTCAGGAGGACAATATTGAGTAGAAAAGCAAGTTACTGAATAAATACATGTAGCATGATAAAGCTTGATGACATGAAAAATGAAACATTGTTTTATTTAAGGATATTAATAACTATTATAAAGCCATAAAGAAAAACAAGATAATGACAAACTAATATTTTAGGATAGTGTTTAATTCTAAGGAAGGAAGAAAAAGGGCAGAATTGGAGTGGGAGTAACAAAGGAAACCTCAAATGTAATAGTAATGTTCTAGTTCTTAAACTGGATGGTGGATGACCAAGTGCTTACTGAATCATTACTTTTACTATTTTATATATATTTTATAAATATTCTTTAGT
>NW_012148730.1:6980060-6981787 GCF_000956105.1 Propithecus coquereli
CTTATGAGGTAAAAAATAAAAATAAAAACAAGTAGAATTAAAATATCCAACAGCAATGGTATATATGCAAGAGGTGGGTTATCAGTGATTAAAGTGACCAATGGTCCTTGTATTGCACAAGAAAAAGGTTAATGTATTGCTAAACTTTAGAATTCAATAATTTATGGAGCATATTAGTATTTTTAAGAGTAATGCCCAAAAGAATAAAAATCACAGTGAACGAATTCCAAAGTATTAAAGAGAAGAGGGAAAATGAAAAATAATCCAAATGATGACAAGAAAAAAGAGAAAGAGAAACAAAGATAATTCAGGACAACTAGAAAACACAAAAACAGATGATAGAAATAAACAAAGATATATCAATAATTAGAGTAAGTGGAAATAAAGCAAATATTTCAATTAAAAGATAAATTGTATCAGTCTGGATAAAAATAAAATATAAGAAAACAATATCCAGCTATATGCTATTTTCAAGAAACACATATTAAACATGAAGATAAAGAAAGGTTAAAAGTAAAAGATAAGAAAATATATATACAAGGAAAATACAAACAAAGTTGAAGCATATGCAATTATGTTAACATAAGACCATTCAGACTTTAGAGCCAAAATGATTGCTAGAGATACTACATAAAAAGGTATTATTCACCTAAAAAGAAAAAAAATAAACTTGCATGTATCTTATAACATAGACTGAAATAGATGATGCAAAAAATTGATATAATCAAAAAAAGAAATATCCTTACCCATCATTATGGTGGAATATTATTAAATTTGCATTGTCTTTTAATTTTTTTATTTAATTTTGAAATACAAAGGTTGTAGAGAGAAGAGTATAATGTCCCATCAGGTACCTATCACCCGGATTTAACAATTATCATTTTCTTGTTAATCTTGCATTTTATATGCCCCCATCGTCCAATTTTTCTGGAGAATGTTAAAGCAAACTCCAACCATTGTATCATTTCACCTATAAATAAATCAGTGCACATGTGGTTGGGAGAATTTTAAGATGATCTCTGACGATCCTTGCCCTTGTGCAATTCCTTCTCGCTGAGTGAATGTGATGAGCAGGACTTGCAATATGATAATATGGCAAAATGAATTTTACAGATGTAATCAAGGTCCCTAATCAGTTGAAGTAATTAGTAAGATGGGCCTCATCTAATCAGGTGACACCTTCAAAGAGACTGAGCTCTTCCAGTACTAAAGACATTAGAAGAGTAGATTCTACACAAGGTATATTCTCTATTGCTGGCTTTCAAGTCTTAGGGGGCCACATTGAATGAAATCTGGTGGATTTGTAGATCTGAGAATGACTTCTGGCTGACAGTCAGCAAGGAAACTGGGAAACCAGACCCCACCCACATGGAACTGAACTCTGCCAACAACCTGAATATGCTTAGAAGCCATTCTTCCTTAGAGTCTTCACAAAGTAATATAACTCTGCCAATACCTTGATTTCAGTTGGGTAAGATCCTGAGCAAACAGCGTAGGTATACTGTACCCAGATTTATAATTTATAGAACTGTAAGCTAATAAGTGAATACTGCTTTAAGCCACTAAGTGTGTGGTCATTTGTTACATAGCAATAAAAAAATGAGTGGAAATTTGGTACTAGAAAGTAGTGCATTGCTGTAACAAATGTGAGAGTGGCTTTAGAATTGGGCAGTGAGCAGAGGCAGGAAAAATTTTGAGGAATAAGATAGATAAAGCTTAATTGTTTT
>NW_012148730.1:6986322-6988170 GCF_000956105.1 Propithecus coquereli
AAGAAGAAGAGGCAAACACTAGGACACATAGTCTTCAGAATGGCCAAAATAAACATGAAAGAGATGCTCCTACAAGGTAAGGTGTAAGCAGCAGGTAATGTACAAAGAAAACCCCATCACAATAACGGCAGACTTCTCAACTGCAACCTTACAAGGTAAAAAGGACTGGGGACCCATTCTCAGTCCTCTAAAACAGAATAATGGCAAGCTTATAATAGTGTATCCTGCAAAAATAAGTTTTGTATGTGAGGGGAAAATAAATACTTTCTCAGACAAGCAAACACTAAGGGAATTTTTCAAGAAAAGACCTGCCCTTCAGGAAGTACTCAGAACTGCATTATACATGGATCAGCACAGTACACACCCACGAGTGTAAAATCTCCCAAAAGCTGGAGTTCAAAGGCAGGTACCACAATGGCTCAAGAGAGAAAACAAAACAACAAAGTCCTACTCCACAAGATGAACAGAAATACACCCCACCTATCAATTCTTTCAATAAATGTGAATGGCTTGAACTCACAACTCAAGAGACATAGGCTGCCTGAATCAATAAAAAAATAAAAGCTAAGAATCTTCTGTCTCCAGGAAACATATCAAACCCACAAGGACTCATTCAGACTCAAGGTAAAGGCATGGAAAACAATATTCCATGCAAATGGAAACCAAAATAAAGCTGGTATAGCAATTTTCATATCGGACACAATAGTCTTCCAAACAACAAAAGTAAGGAAAGGCAAAGATAGTTCTTTTATAATGGTAAAGGGAACAATTCAACAAGAAGACATAGCAATTCTAAACATTTACACACCTAACAAAGGTGTGCCAACATTCATAAAGCAAACCCCACATAATCTAAACAAAATGAAAACCAGCAGCAACGTTAATAGGCAGGGACTTCAACACTCCTCTGACAGAAATGGACAGATCCCACAAATAGAAAATAAACAAAGAAAAAATGGACTTAAACAAAACCCTAGAACAAATGTGACTAATAGGCATTTTCAGAACATTTTACCCAAAAACCACTGAATGTACATTCTTCTCATCAGCTCAAGGGATATTCTTTAAGATTGATCACATGTTAGGTAACAAAACATGTCTCAACGTATTTAAAGAAATAGAAATTATACCATGAGTCTTCTCAGACCACAGTGGAAAAAAATTAGAAATTGACTGCAACAGAAATATTCATCTCTACGCAGTCATGGAAACTAAACAACCTACTTCTGAATGATTGTCAGGTCAAGGAGAAAATTAAGATGGAAATAAAAAGATTTTTTGAACTAAATGATAAAGGGACACAAGTTATCAACAACTGTGGGATACCGCTAAAGCAGTCCCGAATGGAAAATTCATAGCCACAAATGCCTACATCCAAAAGACAGAAAGATTACAAATGAACAATCTAATGAATCATCTCAAAGCACTGGAAATGGATGGGCAAACCAATCCCAAACCCAGAAGAAGAAAAGAAATAACCAAGATCAGAACGAAACTAAATGAAATTGATTAAAAAAGAACTATACAGAAGATTAATGAAACAAAAAGTTGGCTCACTGAAAAGATAAACAAAATTGATGAGCCTCTTGCAAGATTAATTATAAGCAGAAAACAAGGAACTCTAATAGGCTCCTTCAGAAATAAAAAAGGAGAAATTATGGAAATACCAAATATAACCTCTGAACACTGAAAATCTCTATGCACATAAATTTGAAAATGCAGAGGAAATGGATAAATTCTTAGAAACACACAGCCTTCCTATGCTCAATCAGGAAGAAACAGAATTCCTGACCAGGCCAATATCAAGTACCAAAATTGAAGCAGCAATAAAAAATCTTCCAAAAAAAA
>NW_012148730.1:7000317-7001119 GCF_000956105.1 Propithecus coquereli
CTCTTGTGATATCTTGGATGGAGCTGGAGCCTATTCTTCTAAGTGAAGTATCACGAGAATGGAAAAACAAACACTACATGTACTCACCATTAAATTGCTACTAATGGATCAACGCTTTTATGTGCACATATGGAAATAACATTCATCTGGTGTTGGGCAGGTGGGAGGGGGGAGGAGGGCATCGGTAAATTCACACCTAACAGGAGCTGTGCATGCTCTTGAGGATGGGCACACTTGTAGCTCTGACTCATGTGGTGTAAAGGCAATTTATGTAACCAAAGCGTTTGTACTCCCATAATATTCTGAAATTTAAAATAAGAACATTGTTTAAGGGCATACTAATGGTAACAGTAGAGCCCAGATCCCAAGTCAGGTATTGAAACCTTGTTTTTTACTTACATTGTAACTTACATGGAAATCTAACACGTACCTAGAAAGAGAAGTTGTAACCTTTATGATTTTCAGGGAGGTTGGGGGAGGTTTTTATTAATTTGGAGTTAAGAGGTGGCAACCCGTTATTATTATACAAAATATAATTGGCATCATCCTTCAGCCTTCCCTCTCCCTTCACCTCCACATATTGTAAATTTCTTATGACAGTGTTTCTCAGTGTACAGAACACTAGATCCAGAATTAATAACATCTCTCAAGTGTTCTGATGAGTACTTTAGCTAAGAAACTGATCAACTTTATTTCACCCCAAATTTCCCAACTTATTTGGTCAAAGAAACATTTTAGATCATAACATCTATTGACATACCACTGGATATTCTTCCCAATAATATATTGGTTACTGACTAGA
>NW_012148730.1:7001169-7002895 GCF_000956105.1 Propithecus coquereli
TATGAAAGTAACATTCATAGCCTGTCGGGCAGGTGGGATGTGCAGGAGGGGATGGTAAATTGACACCTAACAGGTACAGTTCACGCTGTCTGGAGGATGGGCACCTTGTAGCTCTGACTCAGGTGCTGCAAAGGCAATTTATGTAAGCCAAGCATTTTTACCCCCATAATATTCTGAAATAAAAAAAAAATTATAGCAGTGATCATGCCACATATACTAAAATTGGCATAATATAGAGAAAATAGCATGGCCCCTGTACAAGTATTACATAGAAATTGATGAAGTGTATCACATTTTTCAAGAAAAGTTATACTATAAGAAAAAAGAAATAATTATGACAGACCAAAAAGTTTATTTTGTATTATTTATGTATCTGTAATAAATGTATCAATTTCACTTGGTGTAAGACTCATCTGTTGAGACAGCAAAAGAGGAGTTTGGAGAGAGGATAGAAGAGGACAGAAAGTTATCAATATTTATTTGGATGCCAGAGTCTGTGTTTTGATGCATATTAATTATATCACTGAGATCTTTCAGCAACCTTGGACATATAGATATCCTTGCCCTCTTTTCTACAGATGGGAAAATTGTTGTCTAGAAATGTTCATATATGAGACCAGATAAAATTAAAAAGCTTCTGCACAGCCAGAGAAACCATCATTAGGGTGAACAGGCAAACCTACAGAATGCGAGAAAATATTTGCATGCTACACATCCGATAAAGGTCTGATAACTAGAACCTATATATAACTCAGAAAAATCAGCCAGAAAACATCAAACAACCCTATTAAGAAGGGAGAAAAGGACATGAACAGAGACTTTTCAGAAGAAGATAGAGTAATGGCTAAAAAACGTATGAGAAGATGGTCAACATCTCTAATCATCAGGGAATTACAAGTCAAAATCATAGTGAGATATCGCTTATCTCCAGTGAGACTGGCCTTTATCAAAAAGTCCCAAAACAATACACGTTGGCGTGGATGCGGAGAGATAGGAACACTCCTACACTGCTGGTGGGACTGGCAAGTAGTACAAGCTCTATGGAAGTAGTATGGAGATACCTCAGAGAACTCAAGGTGGAACTAGACCTTGGGGACAGGGCGGGTCGGGCAGGCTGGGACGGGGCGTTCTGGGCCAAGGGGACCCCGGGCTAGCCAGAGGGGACTCCGGGGCTTGGCTGACCCGGCTCCTCAGGCCCACAGCTGTGCGGGCCACCCCGGGCGCCGCCCCAGCCCTGTCCCCGCCCTGCTTGGGGGTCCTGAGCCAGAGGGGGCAGCGCTGGACTGTGGGGCTCTGCCCGGCCGCCGCTGCCAGCTGCTGCCCCATTGGGAGATTATCTACCCGGCTTCCCTTGCCTTGAGCGGTGAACTGACTGGGATGGTATCCCGGGAAGCCCCTGAGTCTGCCCGGTGCCTGTGCCCATCCCTAGTCCACCTGAATGCCAAGGATGTGCTTGGGCGATGGCACAAGAGGAGGAGCCGACAGCACCAGCGGTTCATGGCGCGGAAGGCCTTGTCGTAGGAGCAGGGGCTGCTGAGCAGGCCTCCGGAGCCGGGGGCCTCCCCGCTGCCCAGCCCATCGGGGGCGACACTGAGCACAGAAGCTGCCGGCGGCAGGAGGCAGCGTCCAAGGGCTGGATCTGGCAGTGCCCCATGCAGCAGAAGGCCCGCCCCCAGGGAAGCCTCTGGGCCCTTGCCCAGCAAGTACGTGGCTAGCGATTGTGAGG
>NW_012148730.1:7010790-7011318 GCF_000956105.1 Propithecus coquereli
CTACTAAGTCAATTTAGTGAGATTCCCCCTAATCTTGCTATCTGGTAAAATTCTTTATCCCCTCCTTGATATCTAAGTCTTTGGACTGTCTTTAGCAAGAATCCCCCACACTTGATATCTAATCTATTCTCTTAGTAATTTTCCATCCACTGTCCCCCTTACTCTGTTTTTTGGCTATAAATTCCCAGCTGTCTTTGGTGCATTTAGAGTTGAGGCCAGTCTCTGTCTTTTATTGTAATAGTCTTGACTCCCATTGCAATCATTTTAAATAAAGTCTTTCTTAAATTTTTTAACAAGTAACAGAATTATATTTCTTTTTAGGGAAGACTCTGACTGAGAACCACCACTGTATTCTTCTTTTTTTTTTTTTTAATTTCAGCATATTATGGGGGTACAGATGTTTAGGTTATGTATGTTGCCCTTGCCCCCCCCCAAGTCCGAGTTGTATTCATTTTTTTGAAGTTATGAAAATGACAACACAGACAACTTGAGTGGTTTTGTTTGCTATTTAGCATAATAATGAGTCTT
>NW_012148730.1:7012148-7012860 GCF_000956105.1 Propithecus coquereli
CCAGAAAGAGGTGAGGGCAGGTTTTCCGGGCTTGTTTGGGAGGGGTGTTGGGCTGGGAAGAGCAATCCTGGGAGTGTCGCCACTTTGCCCTGGGGGAGAGACACCTTGGGGAAGTCTCTTGACTGCTCCAAATAGTAGGTTCCTTCTCCATAAAATTGGGTGAATACAAATCTTGACTCTACCCGTGTATGAGGATTGCTGGGGTGTTACACAGGACGATGTTTACAGAAAGGCTATGCCAATTGTAAGGCGATGAACAGCTAACACTGTAAGTTTTATTTTCTGTCATAAAAGTTTTCCATGTCTGTATAAAATCTGTAAGGCCCACTGTCCCAGATGTTTTGGCATATTTCATTATTTTTCAGGGCTTTAAAAATTAGTTAGTGGTTGGGACCACACTAATGTACCAGGAATTGCTAAATGTGCTTGACCACAGGGAACACCTAAAGCCTTGTTAACAACCTAGGATCCTTGTCCCCAGATTTCTCCATGGAGACTGATCCAGTAGGCCTGTAGGATTGGGGAGGGTTCTGATTTCCTAAAAGTCATTACACTCAACAAACCACAGGGCTGAAGGGGAAATTGGATAGGGGGGCAACGCTCAAGAGACTTTGGCAATGACACTCTAAGAAAAATGGTAGCACAGTTAAGGAAAAATAATAAAATAAAAGTGAAACTATTATTTGATCCAGCAATCCCACTACTGCATATT
>NW_012148730.1:7012915-7013642 GCF_000956105.1 Propithecus coquereli
TGGGGAAGTCTCTTGACTGCTCCAAATAGTAGGTTCCTTCTCCATAAAATAGGGTGAATACAAATCTTGACTCTACCCGTGTATGAGGATTGCTGGGGTGTTACACAGGACGATGTTTACAGAAAGGCTACGCCAATTGTAAGGTGATGAACAGCTAACATTGTAAGTTTTATTTTCTGTCATAAAAGTTTTCCATGTCTGTATAAAATCTGTAAGGCCCACTGTCCTAGATGTTTTGGCATATTTCATTGTTTTTCAGGGCTTTAAAAATTAGTGGTTGGGACCACACTAATGTACCAGGAATCGCCAAATGTGCTTGACCACAGGAAACACCTAAAGCCTTGTTAACAACCTAGGATCCTTGTCCCCAGATTTCTCCATGGAGACTGATCCAGTAGGCCCGTAGGATCGGGGAGGGCTCTGATTTCCTGAAAGTCATTACACTCAACACATCACAGGGCTGAAGGGGAAATTGGATAGGGGCGCAACACTCAAGAGACTTTGGCAATGACACTCTAAGAAAAATGGTAGCACAGTTAAAATAATAAAGAATAAAAGTGGAACTATTATTTGATCCAGCAATCCCACTACTACGCATCTACTCACAGGAAAAAAAGACATTCTATAATAAAGACATCTGCACTCAGATGTTTATAGCAACACAATTCACAATTGCAAAGATGTGGAAACAGCCCAAATGCCCATCAATATATGAGTGGATTAATAA
>NW_012148730.1:7016087-7018072 GCF_000956105.1 Propithecus coquereli
TAGATGATAAAAATGTGTAATAAACAATGTTAAAGATAATCCTTATGGTGATAGGATAAGCTAGGGTATGGGTCTCTGTCTCTTACCCACAAGTAGATTAGGTGTAACTATAAAGAAATAACTAGGTTTCTTTATAGCACCTAAGTTACTGTTTTTTTAGGTTCATACTTTGTATGGCCCATCCATACAGAAATAGAATGGCTGAGAAAGCTAGATTTGCTCAATGATGGATTTGGTTATGATGTTTAGGTTTTACGGCTATATATTTATGGCCATTTAAAAAGAGCAGGTTATTGCAAAGCTTTTAGAAAAAAATAAAACAAAACGTTGATGTTATAAATATGGAACTTGTTAGTGTCTTATCTCTTTTTTGTAATCATCTATTCAATAGACATGTATTCAATACTTATTATGTTGCTAGGTGCTATCCTAGGCAACAGGATTACAATTTTAGCTAAAACAGAAAAAAGAATCCAAGCTATCTTGGAATTTAGAGTTTAGTAAAAAATGCAAACATTAATTAAATAATCTATCAAATAAGTGTTAAATTGCATCCCTGATCATTGCTGAGGTACACAGTGCTTGGAGAACATATAACAGGATATCTCTTAGATCAAGTGGTCAGAATGGGCTTTCCTGAGTATGTGACTTTTGAAACGAGATCATAAGGAGAGGTTTTCTTAGTCCATTTGGGCTGCTATATCAAAATACCTTTGACTGGGTAATTTACATGCCACATAAATTTATTGCTCACAGTTTTGGAGACTGGAAAGTCCAAGATCAAGGCTCCAGCAGATTCAGTGTCTGGTAAGGGCTCGTTCTCTACTTCAAAGATAGTCCCTTCCAGATGTGTCATCATATGGTAGAAGGAACAAACAAGCTCTCTCAAGGCCTATTTTATAAGGACACTAATTCCACCTAGGAGGGCTTTGCTCTCATGACCTAATCACATCCCAGATGTCCCACCTCTCAACATTGCTGCACTGGTGATTAAGATTCAACATATGAATTTGGGGCAGATAGAAATATTCAGACCATAGCAGAAGTAATAGTCAAATAAGCCTGGAGTAGATCAGGGGAGATTAATCCTTTCTGGTAAGGGGAACACTGTATGAAATAGCCCTTCATAAGAAAGAGTGTGGTGACTTTGAAGAAGTGAAAGAAAGTGAGTGTGGCTAGCATGTAGAATGAGAGTTATTATGGTTCAAGATGAAGCTGGAGAGACAGGAACGTGTCAGAACATTCAAAGTTTTGTAGATCGTGTTAAAGATGTTGGTCATTATCCTAATCAGATAGTATGTAAATATTTAAGTACTTTGAATGATTGGAATGTTAATATTAATATTTAAAGGGACAGGGTAATGGGCAGTAGAGACATAAACAGACTTGCATTTTTAAAAGATTAGCTAGCATCAGTGTCTGGAATATCTTAGAAGAGGGGCAGGAATTCCTTCATGATAGTTTAAAATAAAAAAAGACAATGGATATTGTAAATAAAATGGACAGATCTGAGAGATAGGAGATAAAAAAAAATCAATACTACTTGTTTCTGGATTATTTATAGGAAACGAGGGGGAGGGAAGTGTCAAGAATTAGTGCTAGGTTTTTAATTAGATGAACAGTGGTGCTATTCAAAGAGGATCTCTGTTCTGCTGCTTCCCAGGCAGATGGTGGTTTAATTATGAGTTCAATTTGGCGTCTTTTGGGTTTTATCTTCTTTTTAGTTATCCAAATGGAAGCATCCAAAAGGTAGTTGAACTCTAAGGGTCTGGAGCTCAGAGGAGGGAGTTATGGATGGTCACTGATGCCATTGGCATGGATGTGATTTCCTTGGCAAATAGTATAGAGTGAGAAGAAATGTATATAAAAGAACTTAATTAATACAAGCATTTAGTGATCAAATAACAGTGCTTAAGCCTCCAATGAAACTTAAAGGAGTGACCATAAACAAAAGAGCAGGATCAGGAGAATATGTAATATGAAAA
>NW_012148730.1:7019787-7021345 GCF_000956105.1 Propithecus coquereli
TTATTTACATTTTTAAATGGGGATTTATTTGAGAAACATATAAAAACACAACAGACCACTTCATAGGCTGCTCTACACAATAAAATAGGCATTATTTTTGCAAGCATAAACACTCAAGTATACTAATGAAAATCACAGGAGTATAACACTTATGAGCAGCCAAACCTTATTCATAAAGAGTGATGTCAAAAAGTGAAATGTGTAAGTACATATCACTGTGGTTGGTAATTTTGTGTACCCAGTTTTTCAACTGTAATTACCTGAAATATTATGATGGACAGCCTAAGTCTTTTGACCAGATTGGTCAAAAACCATGATGAGTCACCACCACATATGCAGTCACCAAAAGAGTGACTCGATAAAGATCTTGAGAAATTTTAACTTTCACAAATGCAGATGTACAAAAAAGATATATCTTCATTTATTGAGAAGTTTCAACATTTTTACATTGAAAATCAGGGAAACTAATGGTGTAATTTTTAGTACGAGATTGAAAGCCTCAGAAACCATCAGGCCACTGGTATAAGTCCTGGATTCCAAAGACTGGAAAGAGCCTGGAGTTCTGATGTCAGAGGCAGCAGAAGTAAAATTTGTCTCAGCTCTCAGAGAGAGACCAATTCACACTCTGTATTTTTTCTCTCAATAGGTCTCCAGCAGATTTGGTGGTGCCTGCCAACACATAGGGCAGATTTTACCCACCTAATCCACTCAGACTCACATGCTAATTGCCTCTGAAAACACCCTCATAGGCACACCTGATATAATGCTTTATCAGATTTCTAGGTATTTCTTAGTCCAGTCAACTTGACACATAAAATTAAGTCAACAAGTTGACCTCTTGTCAACTTGGCACCAATACATGGCTCCTTAAATCACACTTAATTTCCAAATAAAGACAACAACAAAGTAATAGTTCTACCTAACATCATGCAGGTACCCTGTGATTGTGATTTTCAGGATTTGGGACATCAGAGATTCTAGACTTTTAGGAATTTAGACATTAGGAATTTTGATCTTTTGGAATTTCTGCATTCGAGATTATGACATTTGGGATTGTGTCTTTTGAGATTATCATCTAAACCCATTTCTGATTTTTCTATCCTGTTCCATTAGTAGATGTCTCAGTTTTTATGTCAGTACCATGTTGTTTTGATAATATGTTTTGAAGTCAAGTAGTGTGATGCTTCTAGTTTTCTTCTTTTTGCTGAAGATTGTTTTAGCTATTTTGGGTCTTTTGTGGTCCCATACAAATTTCAGGACTTTTTTTACATTTCTATGAAAAAAGGCATTGGAATTTTGATAGAGATTGCATTGGATCTGTAGATTGTGTTAGGTAGTATGGACATTTTCACAATAATAATTCTTCTAATCCATAAATATGAAATATCTTTCCATTTATTTGGGTTTTCTTCAATCTCTTTCATCAGTGTTTTATAGTTTTCACTATACATATCTTTCACTTCCTTGGTTAAATTTACAACTAAATATTTACTTCTTTGTTAATTGAACTATCTTCTTAGTTTCCTTTTCATATAGTTTGTTAATAGTAGACAGAAAT
>NW_012148730.1:7021395-7023095 GCF_000956105.1 Propithecus coquereli
TTTGACAGACAAATCATAATTGTATACAATTGTGGGTTACAGTGTGATATTTTGATATATGCATATAATATGACATGATTACATCAAGCTAATTAACATATGTATCAACCTGTCTTATTTATCATTTTTTATAGTGAAGCATTTTAAATTTACTTTCTTAGTTATTTTGAAATATATAACACATTATTATTGACTGTAGTCACCCTTTTTTGAAATAGATTTCATAATTTATTATGCTGTCTATTAAAAACTTTGTACCCTTCGATCAACAGCTCCCCATTCTCTCCATCCCTGCATCCTCCAAACTCTGATAACCATCATTATACTTTCTGCTTCTATGAGTTTAACCTTCTTACATTCCACATATAAGTTACATGATGTGCACCCAGTTTTTTAACTGTAATTACATGAAATATTGTGATGGACAGCCTAAGTCTTTTGACCAGATTGGTCAAAAACCATGATGAGTCACCACCACATATGCAGTCACCAGAAGAGTGACTTGATAAAGATCTTGAGAAATTTTAACTTTCACAAATGCAGATGTACAAAAAAGATATACCTTCATTTATTGAGAAGTTTCAACATTTTTACATTGAGAATCAGGGAAGCTAATGGTGTAATTTTTAGTCCGAAATTGAAAGCCTCAGAAACCATCAGGCCATTGGCATAAGTCCTGGATTCCAAAGACTGGAAAGAGCCTGGAGTTCTGATGTCAGAGGCAGCAGAAGTAAAATTTGTCTCAGCTCTCAGAGAGAGGCCAATTCACACTCTGTATTTGTTCTCTCAATAGGTCCCCAGCAGATTTGGTGGTGCCTGCCAACACATAGGGCAGATCTTACCCACCTAATCCACTCAGACTCACATGCTAATTGCCTCTGAAAACACCCTCACAGGCACACCTGATATAATGCTTTATCAGGTTTCTAGGTATTTCTTAGTCCAGTCAACTTGACACATAAAATTAAGTCAACAAGTTGACCCCTTGTCAACTTGGCACCAATACACAGGTCCTTAAACCACACTTAATTTCCAAATAAAGACAACAACAAAGTAATAGTTCTACCTAACATCATGCAGCTACCCTGTGATTGTGATTTTCAGGATTTGGGACATCAGAGATTCTAGACTTTTAGGAATTTAGACATTAGGAATTTTGATCTTTTGGAATTTCTGCATTCGAGATTATGGCATTTGGGATTGCGTCTTTTGAGATTATCATCTAAACCCATTTCTGATTTTTCTATCCTGTTCCATTAGTAGATGTCTCAGTTTTCATGTCAGTACCATGTTGTTTTGATAATATGTTTTGAAGTCAAGTAGTGTGATGCTTCTAGTTTTCTTCTTTTTGCTAAAGATTGTTTTAGCTATTTTGGGTCTTTTGTGGTCCCATACAAATTTCAGGATTTTTTTTTTACATTTCTGTGAAAAAAGACATTGGAATTTTGATAGAGATTGCATTGGATCTGTAGATTGTGTTAGGTAGTATGGGCATTTTCACAATATTAATTCTTGTAATCCATAAATATGAAATATCTTTCCATTTATTTGGGTTTTCTTCAATCTCTTTCATCAGTTTTTATAGTTTTCACTATACATATCTTTCACTTTCTTGGTTAAATTTACAACTAAATATTTACTTCTTTGTTAATTGAAATATCTTCTTAGTTTCCTTTTCATATAGTTTCTTAATAGTGGAC
>NW_012148730.1:7035195-7036687 GCF_000956105.1 Propithecus coquereli
ATCTTATATATGAAGACAAATTCCATATGCCCCATATTGATGTGCAAATACCACAATTCTTAAGGACAGTTTTAGACTTTGCCCCACAGGATGAATAACCAGAAGTAGGTAAGTGTTAAGTGTTTTAGTGTCTGCTATTATATAACACTTGAGATTGCAATTTACTCCCACTGCTTTAAAGTTTCCTCTTGAATTATTGGTATTTCATAGGTTATATGTCAAATACAAGATTGCTTTTAGGTTTCTTTCAATTCTCAATATATTCCCAGAAACAATAACTTATTTCCTCCCAACTTCCTTGATCAGATGGCCAGTGTCCTGATTCTACTGAGATATGCAAGGACAAAGACATGGGTTCACGCTTAAGACTAAGTGTCCTTTAGACATTTTTCCTCTCTGCACAAAACCTTCCTTTCTACCCCTCTTAGATTCTGTGCCTTAACCTTTGCTATAGTTTGGATGTTTGTGCCACCAAACCTCATGTTAAAATTTGATCCCCAATGTTGGTGAGGCCTAATAGGAGACATCTGGGTCATGGGGTGGATCCCTCATGAATAAGTAAATACCTTCCCTCAGGCGGTGATGGTGAGTGAGCTCTCATTTTATTAGTTCCTATGAGAGCTGGTTGGTAAAAAGAACCTAACACCTCCCCGCTCTCTCTCTCTCTCTCTCTTGCTTCCTCTCTGCTCATGTGGTCTCTGCATGCGCGATCTCCCCTTTACCTTCTCTCTCTCTCTCTCTCTCTTGCTTCCTCTCTGCTCATGTGGTCTCTGCATGCGCGATCTCCCCTTTACCTTCTGCCATGAGTTAAAGCAGCCTGTGTACCTTGCCAGATGTAAATGCCCAAGCTTGAACTTTTCCAGATATCAGACTTGTAAGCCAAATAAACCTTTTTTCTTTATCCAGTCTCAGGTATTCCTTTATAGCAACAGAAAATGAACTAGGATGTCCTTTCTCCGTCCCTCTTTCTCCAGTAGATGTATAATCGGGATATCAGGCAGCAGACACAATTATTTTTCATTATCCTACCACATAAGCCCCTGGAGTTTAGGTCCACCCATCTCCATCTATGGTAGCTAGAGAAGCCATGATCTTAGTGAGAAGCCAGGCCTTGAATGCCACTGTCCTGCCATCATCTGATTACTTTAATATTAGGAAAAGAAACAAATTTATGATATTGAGGAAAGAGAGAGAGACAGAGACAGAGAGAGATATTGAGAGAGAAAGTGAAAGAGAATTATAAGAGCTTCAGAGAGTGTCAGGGCTCAGAACTTGATACCCCAAAGAATGACACCTGGGTATGCTGAGTATTTTGAATTTTGAATTGAAGGACATTGGAAGGGCTTCAGAAGTAAGGTCTCTCTGGCTTTCTCCTGCCCTCCTGTCTTGTACCCTCTTTCTCCCCCAAAGTGAGTCATAGAAACCAGAATTTCGTCCTCCCCAAGGTGGGTCATAGAAACTAGAGCTCTTCTTCCCTAAAGCAAGCCATAAA
>NW_012148730.1:7041072-7043485 GCF_000956105.1 Propithecus coquereli
TTTTATTTCAGCATATTACGAGTGTACAGATGTTTAGGTTATGTATATTGCCTTTGCCCCACCCGAGTCAGAGCTTCAAGCATGTCCATCCCCCAGACAGTGAGTATCACACCCATTAGGTGTGTATATACCCATCCCCTCTTCCCCCGCATCTGTCCAACACCCGATGAATGTTATTACTACATATGCACTTAAGTGTTGATCACTTAATACCAATTTGATGGTGAGTACGTGTAGTGCTTGTTTTTTCATTCTTGTGATACTTCACTTAGTAGAATGGGTTCCAGCTCTATCCAGGATAATACAAGGGATGCTATATCACCACTGTTCTTTGTGGCTGAGTAGAACTCCGTGGTATACATATACCACATTTTATTAATCCACTCATGTATTGATGGGCATTTGGGTTGTTTCCCCATCTTTTCAACTGTGAATTGTGCTGTAGTAAACATTCAAGTGCAGGTGTCTTTTTGATAAAGACCTTTTGACTTCTTTTCCTTTGGGTAAATACCCAGCAGTGGGATTGCTGAGTCAAATGGTAGGTCTACTTTTAGTTCTTTGAGAAATCTCCATACTTTTTTCCATAGAGGTCGTCCTAATTTGCAGTCCTACCAACACTGCATAAGTGTTCCTTTCTCTCTGCATTCATGCCAGCATCTATTGCTTTTTGACTTTTTAATAAAAGCCATTCTAGCTATCAGATGTATAGCTTGTGAATATTTTACCCTATTCTGTAGGTTGTCTATTTGCTCAATTGATCATTTCCTTAGCTGTGCAGAGCTTTTTTATATAATCAAGTACCATTTATTTATTTTTTTGTTGCTGTGATTGCCATTGGGGTATTTTTCATAAATTCTTTGCATAGGCCAATATCTAGAGGAGTTTTTCCTACATTTTCTTCTAGAATTCTTATGTTTTCATGCCTTACAATTGCTTTTCTGTTAACTACAAGTTTATCCTAAAATTTTATTCTGCTTCTCAAAACAGTAAGAGATTCTCAGATGAATCAACAAAAGGTATTTTCTCTAAAACTGAATTTCTTTACTCTTCAAATTGTATAAATGAAGAAGGCTTGAAGATGGCTGAATAGAGGCACCCTGTACTCACCTCCTTCACAAGGAAGGATCAAATCAGCAAGTAGATAACCACACATGAAATAGAGCATTTAAGCCAGAACAGGAATTCAGGAAGGAAGTGACAAAGATCCTCTAAGACAAGGAAACTCGAGATAGCAGCATAGAGAGAGAAGCAAAGCATCTAGTTGGGATCAGTTGAGAACCAAGAGGGACTCCCCATTGCAGGGAAAAGGTACGTAAGAGATCCCCAGCAGTCCACATTCCCACCACAGATGCCTACAAACCTAGCTACATGAGAGCTGCTCAGCTCTCACAGGCCATAATTCTAGTATAAGGAACTACCTGCATTCTACACAACTGCATTGTTACAGAGAGAGAACTTATTCTGTGTCTCCCAACTCTGTGAGACCCAAGCTGCTGTAGCACAGCACCATTTTGAGACTGGAGCCACCACCAGATAACATCTTCCCTGGGGGCCAATAGTCCCTACATCTTCACATCCTCGGGGCCCCACTGAAATCCCCTTATATCTATGCAGAGGACTTCAGCATTGCAATACCAGCTGGACCCAGCTGTGTAGCCATGTCTTCTGCAATTGAGTTCACACAATGCCCTATACCTTGGGGAATAGGCAATTGGGCACATGAAGGGGGCTGCCCCTAGAGCATATGGAGCCAAAGTGCATGCTCCCAGAGCCTAAGAGAGGCTTCCACAGGCTCACTGCTGCCACCAGTGACCTTGATCTCTCCCCAGAAGCCCAAGGACTATCCAACCAGGAGACCACCACTGCCACTGCAAGCACACATGTATGTTGCCCAGAGATTTGAGAACTGCCAAGCCCAGGGTCCACCACTGCTGCCATTGGTGCCCCCAGGGGCCAGAGGACCAAGACGTTTGGTGTCAAATCCCCAGCAAAGCCACACCACAGTCTCGACAAAAACCTCAGCCTAAGCAACTGAGGAAGTCACAGACACTGCTGATGTTGATTGCACCCAAGGAAATAATAGAGACTACGATACTGCACTCACCTAGAACCAAAGCCAAAGGACTCTACCCAACCAACATTAGAGATATATTAGTAGGAAAAAGTCTTACTCTATGAAAACTATTCCATAAAATTAAAGGAAGCAACTATTACACCAGATGTGCAGATATCAGTATGGGGATACAAGAAAATTTAAGAAGCAAAGAAACATGACACATCCAAGGGGACACAATAATTCTCCACTAACAGATGCTAAAGAAAAGAAAACCTATGAAATTCCTAAAAAGGAATTCAAAATAATGATCCTAAGGAAACTCAGTGAGATACAAGAGAAGGCAGAGAAAATGCAAAT
>NW_012148730.1:7043535-7044635 GCF_000956105.1 Propithecus coquereli
TGATTTTAAAAGCTATTACTTCAGCCATTCCATAAAGGTGTGTAAATCAGAAATGTGTACAGTATATGGAACACTATTTTCTCCTTGACTTCCAATAGAAAGTGGATAATATGTTCATATAGAAGTATTTGCCCTCAGAATGTCACAAAATGCAAGTTGAGAATATATTTACTCTTTCTTACACCACATATGAATAAGCAAAACATTAACAATAAGTGACAATGTTAATATATATAACGTATTTAGGGAGCAGATAGTGAGGAACGACAGCTGGAGAAAATATTAGGAAATAACATCAAGTAATCTTGATTTATTCTTTGACTACATAAACCATAAAAGTAGCTGCTCAGTTATTTACTTACTGTTTTTCATGGAAAGAAGCCAATAGAAAATTAACCACTTAAATAACTCTGAAGGCGCAGCGAATATGGTCAGTGAGGGACTACATTCAGAAAGTTTGTTCATCGCTCTGTGGTATGAATAGTTCAGACTGCCTCTAGACTGCTACAGTTGAATATGCTTCACTGATATCAGGCTGATCCCCGTAGAAACTATAATCCATCTGTATACAATATAATTTGGAGACCTGTTGTCATCGTATATTAGCATCCAAAGTGATCAGCGAGCTCTAGCTATGCAACAACATTCATTGTCATATCGTTGTAAATATGTGAGGTAAATCAAGCATAGTATTTTCATTCTCATTGCACCCATTTACATTTTCCTTATTTCGAGATATCTCCAACCTCTACCAACATTTACTGTTTTCACTTAGTGTTTCATTTTCTTACCTTCGCCTGCCTTAAAATATTCATTAATAAGTGTGAAGCCTACTTTTTTCTGGAATATTTACATTTTAAGAAGGGTGAGTCCTCTGATGAATTTTGGGAAGCATTTAATTGGTGTGCAGAATTAAATTACTACTTGAAATAAGATTTAAGTGAAATACTTGTCGATGCCTATGGAAAAGGATTTACTGGCTTTAAATTTAAATATGTATTTCTATGTAAAGTACCAAACTAGTTATTATAAATGGTATATTGATTAATTCACCTATAAAGCCACTTTTTATTCTCAGAGCTAAATCACACTTGTTTTTT
>NW_012148730.1:7058419-7059877 GCF_000956105.1 Propithecus coquereli
AAACTCATATGGAACAACAAAAGACCCTGAATAACAAAAGCAGTACTGAACAAAAAGAATAAAGCTGGAAAGCATCACACTACATGACTTCAAAATACACTACAAAGTGATAGTAATGAAAACAGCATAGTCGGTATAAAAACAGACACATAGACCAATAAAACAGAATAGAGAACCCAGAAATGAATCCACATATTTATAGACAACTGATTTTCAACAAAGGCAGCAAGAACATATATGGAGTTAATGACATTCTCTTCAAGAAATGTTGCTGGGAAAACTGGATATTCACATGCAGAAGAATGAACCTAGACTCCTATCTTTCACCCTACACAAAAATCAACTCAAAATGGATTAGAGTTTTAAACATAAGACCCACAACTGTAAAACTATTAGAATAAAACATAGGGGAAGTCCTTCAGGACATTGGCCTAGGCAAAGATTTTATGGGAAAGTCTACAAAAGCACAGGCAACAAAAATAAAAATAGACAAATGAAACTATCATACCGAAAAGCTTCCACACAGCAAATGAAATGATCAACAGAGTAAAGGGACAGGTTGTAGAATGAAAGAAAACATTTGCAAAGTAATCATTTGACAAGGTACAAATATCCTGAATATATAAGGAACTCAACTCAACAGGAAAACAAACAAATAATCCCATTTACAAATGGGCAAAATATCTTAATAGACATTTCTCAAAAGAAGACATACACATGACCAAGTATATGAAAAAATGCTCAACATCACTAATCATCAGGAGATACAAATCAAAACCATAATGGAATAGCATCTCATCCCAGTTGGAACAGCTATTACTAAGAAGACAAAAAATAACAAATGCTGGCAAGGATGTGGAGAAAAGAGAACTTTCATACACTGTTGGTGGGAATGTAAATTAATACAGTCATTATGGAAAACAGTATGGCAGTTTCCCAAAGTGGTAAAAATAGAACTATCATATTATCCAGCAATCTCACTATTGGGTATTTATGCAGAGGAGAGGAAATCAGTATATGGAAGAGATATCTGTACCCCCATATGTATTGCAGCAATGTTCACAATAGCTAAGATATGGAATTAACCTAAATTCCCTTCAACAGATGAATGAAAAAAATGTGGTATATGTGTACAATGGTATACTATTCAGCCTTAAAATTGAATGAAATTCTGTCATTCATGGCAACATGAATAAACCTGTTGGACCTTATGTTAAATGAAATGTCAGGCACAGAAAGATAAATAACACATATTCTCATTCATATATGGCAGTTAAAAAAATAAATTGAGCTCATAGAAGTAGAGAATAGAAATATGGTTATGAGAGACTGGGAAGTGGGGAGGGGAGGGTAGGGACAGGTTGGTTAAAGAATATAAAATTATAGTTAAATAGGAATAAGTTCTAGTGTTCTATAGCACTATAGGGTAAATATAGTTAATAATTTAGTGTACATTTT
>NW_012148730.1:7060548-7063803 GCF_000956105.1 Propithecus coquereli
AATACTGCTTCTAGAAATTTGTCCACAAGGAAAAACAGGACACATCCACAGAACATATACAATAAGATGCCAAGTAAAACAGTGTCTAAAATTTGAAAAAAATTTCTTAAGAGAGTAAGAAAGTCACTATGGCCAACAATAGGGATGAGCCTAAATAAATTACGGTGCATCCGTGCAATTGGATATTCTGGAATAATTAATGAGAATAGCATGTCTTTATTTATCGACCTGGAATTATGTTTACAAATGTATCCCTAAGTAAGAAAAACAGATCATATAACTATGTATATAATATTCCTTTAAAATATGAGTATACATATAAAAACAGAGAAAAAATACCTGTTTGAAGTATATATAAAACATTCTTACCTCATAGAGGTAGGATTATAAAAGCTGGGACATGTTTTTCCATGTTTCTGCTTACTCTTCTATGAATATGGATTTTTTTTTGAAAAAAGGAAAATACTTTTTTTATATGAAAGAAAGAACATTAAGGCAGGTTAAATGAGATCCTGCCTAAAGGTAAAGCAGGGGGGAAGGCAGTAGCCCTAGGTTATTTGTGACCTCAGGAGTCTATGATTTGTACATTACTATTTTGCACATCAAAGGCACAAACATAAACATTGAAATGCTTGTGAAATCTACACAAATAATCTTTAGTCTTTAAAAGTTATTTAAGATAATCTTCACTAGTAACTATCTTATTACAGCAAAATTAAGCCCTATTTAACATAGTTAAGTTAAAGTCTGAATCATAGATTAGTGATCAAATATAAATCACAGGGTGATATTTTTCAGTCCCTTACTCAGGAAATTATTTTTATGGATATAATCTAAGCAGAACAGATGATAGATAGGTACGAACAGTGAAAGGAGATTCCAGGTGGTAATAGGAAGTAAATTAATAGCCTTCTTCCATACTCTGGTGATTCTCCTTTGAGATGTGGTTTCTTATCCAATTTCCACTAACATTTAAAAAATTGATATTTGGTTCTGACAGCTATAAAATGTCAAGTAATATATTTAGAAGTTTAAGATTAATTTTTGTACAGTGAACTGGGGCTGAAAAGCATCTTAATTCAGAGATTTTAATAGTCTTTTCAAAAATAAAAACAATGTCTTTTGTGACTAATCTCTCTTATTAATCTCTCTTAATTCATGCCTACATCCAAAGACTATGACCAGGAATGGATGAGGTTTCACCATTTTCTTATGTTGTATTTTTGGTAAACTATATTCTAATTCATGCAACCCAGGTTTGATAAAGAAAGCAGACAACAATGTTAAATAATTTAATGCTTTGGCTATGCATGTCTTCTAAGTACAGACATTTTCTGTTTTGTTTATAAATAAATACTTTTTGGCTTGGAGTAGTAGCACCTTGCTAAGATAATTTGCTCAGTCCATATAGTATTACTCGTATTGGTGCTCCATTACAGGGATGAGTACCATCCAAAATGATGAATAAATTTCAGGGAAAACCACAAAGACAAGCAACTTCTGTTCTAGAAATCTATTTATTTATAATTAAATGAGAAAAAAACAATTTTCTCTTTGCTAATATATAAACATATATGTATTTTTTCTTTTTTTAAAAAAAATAAGCCAGTTGGGATAATACAAGGAACAGTAACGTATAACCACTTAACTTGGTGAACATAGGAAGACAATTCTCTAGTTACAAATTCTTTCCACTGAATATTGTTGAGCTTAAACTGGATGATCTCTGTTGTGACTTACAGCTGTAACATCCTATGGTTCAAAATGTTTATACTTTCTCAAATCAATTACATTAATCTTACTTTGATTATATAGAGAACATACACTGTGGGAAGGTTTAAGGAACCATTTTCCAGATTGATGATAATAAGTATGCATCAATTTTAACTGTCTTTATTAAAATTCTAATTTCCTCAGTGGCATAGGTGAAGAGTACAAAGCTAGTACTGTTTATCAGAGATATTTATTTGTTGAGCTATGGCTAACTCTATGCTAGGGAGTACCAGAATATAAAGCATAAAGTGTAAAGCAAGATCTTGCCCACAAAGATCTTACAATCTTGTTTATTTTAAGATATGTTTCTTCTAACATTCTATTTAAAATATATACATACACACACATATCCACACACATATATATTCTGTATGTATAATTAGTATGTTTAGAAATAAAATTATTAATATGTTCAATTTTCAGGTAGTTCCAGGATGATTGAATCCTTGCTTAAAGCAACATTCTAATCTTTTAGTCTGACTAAAATATGAATATTTAAGAATCTCAAAATATTAGAAGGCTTGCACATTAATTTATAACTTTTATATAGAGCATTCTTTCCATTTTTACATTTTCTTCTTGAATTATCTATGCATAAAATGACAATTTCTTTTCTTCATTTGTATTGGAAAAGCAGTGAGCATTCCAATTATCTCTATAATACTAACTACACTGTCCATTGCATTAAGTCAGCTTTTGATTGAATTATGAATCAGAGAGAAGTATCTCATCATGGAATAAAAACTCTTAAGAAAACTAATTCAGGATTATAATGGCTCAGCCACATGACCAAGGAAAATTTTTATATTATAGAAAACAACTACTAAAATACAAGAGTGTCAAAAAGTTCTATTAAACTTCAAACTAATTATTATCGGGTGCCAGAAAGCCTTTTCAGTGTTCATTACATTTCAAACACTCTGCAATAGGCTCTGAGTGTAGTACATTTTAAAAAACCTATTAATAGAAGAGAGGATTTTGAATGTTCCCAACACGAAAAAATAATGGTACATGTTGAAGTGATAGATCTCCTAATTACTATGATTTGATCATTACACATTGTATACATGTATCAAAATATCATTCCATATTCTATAAATGTGTACAGTTATGTGTCAACTAAAAACAAAAGGAAAAAAAAGGAAGAAGGCTTTGGACACATTTAGGAAACATAGAACTACAAATTTATAATAAAATTACTAAAACGCTACCAAAACTTACTAAAGCCATGAATGGTGAATTCACAAGAGTACAAAATGGTTAACTATTATGTAGAAACTATTTAACCTTACCAAAAATCACATAATCTTATATAGAAATAATGAGATACCATTTTTTAAACCAATCAAGTTAAAAATTATCATCATCTACTATTTTGGCTGATGGGGAAATAGCAATATCATATACTCATTTATACTTTTCTGGTGTATGATTTGTTAACATTATCAAATTCCTTCAAACATGACATGCCTTGAATAAGAA
>NW_012148730.1:7063943-7065573 GCF_000956105.1 Propithecus coquereli
CTGTTGGCATTATTGTCCTTAATGCCCAGTGACAAGGACAATAATAGAAATTTTTACCCTGCTGTTCAGATAGATATTAAAAAGTATATATTATGACCCTTAAATTGAAGAAACTCTTTGTAAGTGCACCCCATGATTTTGACAGGAATATTTTAGTAAAATGGTCACAACTACTAATAGCTGGAACTACATGCTATCATCTATGACAAAAAATTCCTGTTGGAGGGGTAGGTTTCATTCGTAGGGGGGAAATGGTTTGTTGTAATTTTAGCTAAATGTAACAGATTAACCCCATAAATTTATTTCCTCTTGTATCTGAAACTCTACTGCAATGACATTAAAAATGTATGTAAGGTATGAACTGACAAGGGTAAGTGAATAAGAAGAGAAAATCAGTGGACAAGAGGTTGCAATATATGTTTTTGAAAGCAGAAAGTGAATGAAAGAATGTCTTTGCAGAGTGAAGAAAGCTACAATCTAAAATGCCTTCATAAGTAAACAATGAAAGAAAGTGGATCAGTCCCCTCCACAGAACCTTCGAAAACCTTCGAAAGTCTCAGAATTTAAAGATTAATAGGTATTATCAATGGTGAGGGTGAAGTGGGAGGGAACAAGACAAGGGACAAATAGCTAAACTAGGAAGATTAAACATTTTTACATGCAGTTGGTAGATCCCCACTACTCACCCTTTACCTCTATCCCATACAGAAAAGTAACTCTCTACGCTAGCGAAGGAGTGTAGATTTATTCTCTGGAGAAATTGAACAGGATCAAACTATGAGGTTTCACACATGACTAACGGTACTTTCAGAAAGAACAAAGACAGTAGATGCAATTATACATTTTTTAGAGAAGGAAAGAAAAAAGGAAACAAAGAAATGGCCCAGTGCTAACACTGAATTAAAAAAACAAAATCAAAACAAAACAAAAACAAAACTTAACCATTGAGCATGATCAAAATAAATGTCCTATTTCTAGGGACAATAGTAAGGCATCAAAATTATTGGGGAAAACATCACATATATAAAAAGTAAGTAATTTGAATGTCATTACGCATTGCAAAAGCAACACTGCAATATAGAAAATCACAGAACAATACCATCAAAATTCTGAGGGGAAATAATTTTCATGTGGAATCCTCTACTAAACCAAACTAAGAACGAAGTATAAGAGTAGGTCACCAAAAATGTACTTTCTATGCACACTTTCTTCAAAGCTTCTCTTTCAACATGAAAGATTTAAACAAAATAGAGAGAAGATGTGGGATATAGGAAATGGGGAATCCACGCAAGAAAAGGAATTAAAGGAAGTCCCAGGATCATTACTGCAGCAAGCCTGCAGAAAATGAGTCAGGAATGGCACAAGAGGACAAAAATTCAAGGAAAGAGTTTTCTAGAGAAAGAAAAAAATGCTAGATTGTTTGATAGTTTTGATCGTTAGTAAAGTAATGGTGTAATTACAGATCTTGGAGAGTATATGAAAATAATTATGGATAGACACATAAAATGAAACAATTTTTAGAAATGAAACAATTATTAATTCCTGGAGAAAATCATTGTATACGAAAGTAAATATAGTCATATTATACTCCATGTCTCTGCAATGAACACCAACAACTTAGTCAAATGAT
>NW_012148730.1:7067238-7067559 GCF_000956105.1 Propithecus coquereli
TGACCCTATAATATGCCAGCATGTGCTTGCCTAAGCTATTGTAGTATAAATATTCATGAATTTTGAGAACTTTTAATCACTTCAGTATTTAAATATCATTACTTAAATGTCATTATTTAGAAATTGTCATAATACATGCTTAATTAACTATTACATTAATATAAAACTGTGTTGTATATAATATAGATATGTAGTTTATTTAACATGAGTAGTTTGCATTTATAGTGAGGGTCTTTTGATATGATTATTTGCCATCAGTCTATCTTCTTTGGTAAAGTGTCTGTTTAGATCTTTTGCCTCTTTTTTTTTTTATTTAAGCAT
>NW_012148730.1:7079969-7082621 GCF_000956105.1 Propithecus coquereli
TTTTCTCTTAATTTTCTGTTTGATTTCTGTGACTGACTTATTTAATTGGAAGGAGTTGTCTTCAATCTCTGAGATTCTTTCTTCTTTTTGATCTACCCTGTTCTTGAGGCTTTCCATGGTGTTTTGTAGTTTCCTGAATAAGTTCTTCATTTCCAGGAGATTGGTTTGATTTTTCTTTAATATTTCAATTTCTTTAGTGAATTTTTCTTCCAAGTGCTGGATTTTTTTTTGTGGTTTCTTTGTGTTGGTCATCCATTTTTTCTTGCATATCGTTCAGTTTTCTTACAATCCATGTTTGAAATTCTTCTGTCATTTTAGTGTTCCGAGTTTGGTTAATGTCCATTGCTGGGGAGCTGTTGTTCCTCTTTGGGGGTGTGCTTTCCATTTGAGTCTTCCTACTTCCAGAGTTCTTTCGCTGGTTCCTTCCCATCTCGATCAGTTGTTCCTTCTTGCCTTTAGATTTTCGTTTGGATAATGGCAAGCCCTGTTTAGTCTCTGAGCCAGTAGGTGGTGTTTTTAGGTGAGATTCGACCACACCCTTTATGATGAATCAGTAGATGCAGTAAAAGGGTGTGCAGGATGACCTCCCTGTCAGTAGGTGGCACTTGCATGGAGGAGCGAGCTGCAGTGCTGTTTTTGGGTCCTGTAGCTAGCTCTTGTTCCTCTAGAGAGACCCTCTTGTGCCTCGGGTGGTGGGTGGGGCCCTGGGATTTCCAGGTGTGTCCTTATTGTCCACCTCAGTGGGGGCAGGACTGGGAGTGAGTCTGGGTGGGGCGGAGTTGGGTAAGCCTTCCCTCAGGCTCCACAACTGCTGTTAGCAGGGGTCAAAGGTCTACTCTTTGTTTCTGTGCAAAGCTGCCAGAAGGTGCTGAAATGGCTCCACTCAGCTGAAAGTCTGGGCTTGGGAGGTTGGGCTATCCAAGACCCACGCTCCAGAGCTGGTCTCGTTCCCCTCCACCCTCCCCCTCTCTGTGGCCTCTGCCAGCAAGCGGGACCTCAGGCCGATGCATCTCCCCTGGCTGTGACGTGGGCCGGGGGGTTCCCTACCCAGGATCACAGCCTGAGCTGGGTGCACTGCCCTCTTTTGGGATGAGGGTTGCCTCTCTGGCACGCTGATTTGCCCCTGAAAGCATACACTCCTCAGTAGGCTCTTTCACAGATCTCCCTTGTGTCCCCAGGGGCAGTGCGATCGTGACCTGGGTGTATGGGGTCTGGTCTGCAGGCCTGTGTCCTGGGCCCTAGAGATCAATCCCTGACCCTGCCAGGGGGAGGGGTGCTGGTCTTGAATCACCTACAGGGCGCCCAAGCTGGATGATTTCACTCCACCTCGGGATTTTCCCTGCTCTCCTGGAGTCCCCAGGCAAGTAGCACCTGGGAGGGCTGGTGGGTAGTACCCCTCAGTCTGCTGTAGGGCCCCAAAAGGAAAGGTCCCGTTCCTTGGACATGCCTCCGTGTGGTGGCTAAATTGTCTCTCTGGGCACCCACAGGCAGGGAGGGGGAAGGAGAGAACGGAGCCATGTGGCGTCTGCTGATAGGCTCAGGTCTGCACGCAGGGAGGTGCCCCGAGGGAGCTGGGGGCCCGGCGCCGTGTCCGCAAGAGGCCACTGCTCACTGGCATCAGCCGTCTCTGGGCTGGTGTCAGCAGGTCTCTCCAGCCGCTCAAGAGCCACCAGCAGTCCGAGATGCAAGGGAGGGGGCAGTTAACCGCTCCACCTACCCTTGTCGCTGCTCTCCAAGCCTCTCGGGACCTTTCTCCTTCCAGTTCTCCTCCGCAACATCTTCCCATGGAGTCTCCTGTAGTTTCAGGCACCCTTCCTTCCGACCCTCACCCGATCTATGTTTCTCTGCTAGTTTATTTTTTTCTCTTTCTTCTAAAATTCATCTTTTTTGCAGAGACATTCTGACTTGCAGCTTTTCTCGTCCACCATCTTGGCTCCTCCCCTCCTCCTTAATCTCTTTATTAACACACTGGTCATTCAGGAGTATGTTGTTTAATTTCCGTGTGTTTGTAGAATTTCCAAAGTTTCTCTTGTTATTGATTTCTCATTTTATTCCATTGTGCTCAGAAAAAATACTTGATATGATTTTAGTTATCTTCAATTTCTTAAAATTTGTTTTGTGGCCTAATATATGGTCCATCCTTAAGAATGATCCATGTGCTGAGGAGAAGAATGTGTATTCTGCTGCCTTTGGATGAAACATTCTATAAGTATATATTGGGTCCATTTGTTCTATTGTGCAGATTAAGTCTGATATCTCTGTGTCGATTTTCTGTCTGGATAATCTGTTCGATGCTGAAAGTGGGTTATTGAGGTCTCCAACGGTTATTGTGTTGGAACCTATCACTCTCTTTATCTTTAATAATATTTGCTTTATATATCTGGGTACTCCAGTGTTGGATGCATATATATTTAGAATTGTTATAACTTCTTGTTGACCTGGTCCCTTTATCATTATATAATGACCTTCCTTTTCTCCTTTTACAATTTTTGTCTTGAAATCTATTTTATCTTTTAGAAGTATAGCTACTCCTGGTCTTTTTTGGTTTCTATTTGCGTGGAATATATTTTCCATCCCTTTATTTTCAGTCTATGTGTGTCTTTATATGTGAAGTGAGTTTCTTATAAAGTGCATATATTTAGATCCTGTTTT
>NW_012148730.1:7084001-7090261 GCF_000956105.1 Propithecus coquereli
TGTTATTATTTCTTTGAGAACTTTCTACCTCAATCTCTCTCTCTACCTCCTCTATAAGGCCATTAACTCTTAGATTTGCCATTTTGAGAATATTTTCTAGATCTCGTATATGTGTTTCATTTTTAATTCTTTTTTCTCTTCTGTGTATTTTCAAAAAGCCTGTCTTCATGCTCACTAATTCTTTCATCTGCTTCATCAGTTCTGCTGTTGAGAGACTGTAGACAAACTGCATCTTTCAGTTTGTCACTTTAATTTTTTAGCTCCATAATTTCTTCTTGATTTTTTTCATTACACCAATCTCTTTGTTAAATTCCTCTGTTAGTATTCTGAATTCTTTCTCTGTGTTGTCTTGAAGTTCACTGAGCTTCTTCAGAACAACCATTTTGAATTCTCTCTCTGAAAGGTCACTCTGGGATTTGCCACTAGTATCTTATTTAGTTTGTTTGGTGAGGTCATTTTTCCTAGATGTCCTTGATGCCTGTGGATGTTCATTGATGTCCGGGCATTGAAGAATTAGGTTATTATTCTAATTTCCACAGTCTGGGGTTGTATTTACCCATTCTTCTTTCCAGGTACTCAAAGGGAATTGAGTGTTATAATCTAACTGTCAGCTAACTGAAACCATATCAGCAATAGGGGGTGCTCCAAGCCCAGTATTGCTTCAACTCTAGCAAACTCCTGGTGGTACTGCCTTGATGGACTTGGGTAAGTGATGGGAGAATCCCCTGCATTACCAGGCAATGTCTCTCATTCCCTTTCCTCACTTTCCCCCAAACAGAAGGAGTCTTACTCTCCATGCTGGGCTTCCTGGAATTGGGAGAGGGATGACATGAGCACTCCCCCATGGCCACCACACCTATACGGCACCCAATCACATCTGAAGCCAGCACAATCTCACCCCAGGCCTGTGGCAACTACTGCCTGGGTACCATTGATGTTTATTCAAGGACCAAGGGCTTTCCAGTCAGCATGTGGTGAATCCTTTTAGGACTGATTCCTTCCCTTCAGGGCGGCAAGCTCCCTTCTTGCCCAGCATGAGTCTAGAAATGCCCTCTAGGAGCTATGGCCTGGAATCAGGGGCTTCAAGAATCTTCTTCGTACTTCATTTTACTACGGCTGTGCTGGTACTCAAGTTGCAAGACAAAAACCTTAATACTCTCCCCTTCCGTTTCCCCAGCTGGAAGGATTCTCTCCTGGAGCTTCACTGCTTGGAGTTGGGGGAGGGGTGATGCACCCACTCCTTTGGCTGCCACAGATGGTGTCTCACTGGGTCATATGTGCCCCAAGTCCACTGGCTTTGAGCCCAGCACAACAGCAGTACTTGCTCAAAGACTGCAGTTTTTGTGGCCTGACTCCCTTGCAAATTTATTCTGGGCCCCAGGCTGCTTTCATCATCTGGTGGCAGAACTAGCTGGAACTCAGGTTCCTACTGCAAGGATGGAGGATTCTCCTCTGGCCGGGGCTGGGCTAAATGCTCCCTTCACGGGTACCAGCAGAATTCTGCCCTGTGTTGTGTTTCCCTGTGACAGGGTGGCCCTGAGTTCCAATGCAAATTTCCACAGTCACTTTGATCTTCCTCCAAGCAAGCAGATTCTCTCTCCACCTGGTGCTGGTGCAGTGCTACTACAGTATGGGGGAGAGTTTGTGTATCAATGCAAGACTGTCTTTCCTACCCTCTTCTGTGATTTTTTCCTTGATATAATGTTAAAACTAAGTACTGTGGTTACTCACTTGATTTTTGGTTCTTAGGAAGGTGCTTGCTTGCGTAGACAGCTATTCAATTTGGTATTGCTGCCAGGGGGATTATCACTGGAGGGTTCTATTTGGCCATCTTTCTCTACCTCAGTTCCACATATAACTTTTAAGATATATGATATAGCAGTTTGGGTTCCCAGGGGAAACCAACTCTGCAATGTAGACTAGAATGCAAGAAGTTTATTAGAGAATGCTCTCTGGATCGATACAGAGGAGGAAAGAAAGAAAGCAAGCTTGGCCAAAGGGGGAGTTTGGCTCTGATGCAGTCCCAACAAAGTCCTCAGTTGACCCAATGAGAATCTTTCAAACTGAGATTACTTTCTTCAAAATTGCCTCAAAATGGGACAAGAATATTAGGCCTTTTAAAATTTTTTTTTTGTCAAATTTGTTTAAGCCCACATGAATCAGTATTAGGTGTGAGAACCCCTGGAGAATGGAGTGAAGCAGCTTTCTACAACTTGGTAGAAATTCCCTTAAAGGACTAACAGGAGAGGACTGTGAGATAACACTTCCAACCACTGGAGAAAATATTAATACATTTTTCAGTTGCGATGAGAAATCTGGGTAGTGCATTACAGTATCACCTACAATTATCATCCAAAAATTTTCTAAAATTTTAATGTTGTCTTTAAGGAACATGTGCTTTTTCTAGTAGAAGTTCTTGAAATATAAACATTTAAAATTATATATGAATTCTAGATGCGGCGGGCAAGGAGCGTGGCAACTACCGCCAAGCCGTGTGGGCAGAAGCGGTCCGGGGCCGCCCGTGGCCACCGCCCCGGCTGCCAACACCAGCTCGTTGCTGGGCGAGCCAGGCCAGGCCGGGGGCGGGGACCAGGGGGCTGCGAAGCAGCCCTTGGCGAAGCGGCGGCTGAGGAACCGGTGGCGGCGGGCCCAGGAGGCGGGCCCGGGGAGCAGCCAGAGCTGGCGCTGCTCCAGCCGCCGACTCCGTCCTCGGTGTCCACGCTGGACCTGGGCAAGAAGCGGGAGCGCTGGGAGCTGTTCCAGAAATGGCAGAGGCTCACCTCCGAGGGCGCTGCCAAGCTCCTGCTGGACACCTTTGATTAGCAGGGCCTGGTAAAGCACACAGGAGGTTGCCACTGTGGAGCAGTTCGTTTGAAGTTTGGGCTCCAGCACGCTTGCACAGCTTTGACTGCAACTGCAGCATTTTCAAGAAGCATCAGAATAGACACTTCATTGACCCAGCTTCTCTCTTCAAGCTCCTGAAGGGAGCCGAGAATATAACCACTTACACGTTCAATGCGCACAAAGCCCAGCACATCTTCTGCAAGAGATGTGGTGCTCAGAGCTTCTACACTCCTCGCTCAAACCATGGAGTCTTTGGAATTGCCCCCCACTGCCTGGATGAGGGCACCGTGCGGAGCGCAGTCACTGAGGAGTGCAATGGCAGCGATTGGGAAAAGGTCATGAAGGAGCACAAGACCATCAGGAACATGTCTAAAGAGTGAGCTTCTCCCTGTCCCTTCCTGAAAAGGAGGAATGATTGGGGCCAGCAGCCGTGCTGTCCCTGCCACACCTGGGTGTTGCTCCTGGATATGGCCGCCCCAGGCTGCTGGCTCCGCTGGCCAGCAGCCACCTTGATCTGTGCCGTTTGCTCCAGCTACCACTTTCTTTAGGCAGCTCTTTGTCTTTCCTTAGCCCGGATTTTGATGTAGGCTAGTTGACATCCTTCCTTCTCTTCCCAACTTTTGTGTGATCTTATAGGGAAAAAAAATAAATATTTTTAAAATTAAAAAAAATAAATAAAATTATATATGAATTCTAACATGATCAGTTTCTTCCATTTGTAAATTCATATGAGGATTGTGAACACTTAGAAAAAGACTTTTAACAATCAAGTATCTATTTGAAAAGAAAAAAGTACTTCACTTTTCACCAAATGATGTTTTTCCTTTTGAAGCTTCCTGCACAATAACATCACTCAAATTATATTAATTAATTGAAAATTATTTACATTGAATGATTTAATTAGCCTAATGCATTCCATCAAAATGTGATTTTTTTCTGAATCGTTAAAACCAGATAGAAGTTTTAAAATAGAATCTTGACTATTCTCTAAACAAGATTAATCATTGCTTTAAAAGTTAGGTTTGCTTTGTCTTACATGTATCCTTTCCTTTCTGAAATTGTAATGATGTTCTTAAGCTTCTGACTCAAAGCTTTAAAGTCTGTAGAATTTTTACATAGTCTTTTAATCCTTTGTCTTTGTCTAGTAAACATGGTTAAAGATTAGGAAATTTAAAAACTGAATTGATCACTACACTAATGAAGACTGTATTTTGCATAGAACCTTCAGCTATGAAAATAAGCAACAACTTATGTGGTCAGAGTTTTCATGGGATAAAGAGGCAAGGTTTTCCATAGGAGGTGTGCACAGACTAAAAGGGTAGGTGAAAGCCCAGAACAGAAACTTGCAAACTGGACTTGAGAAAATAGTGGTGATTGGGGTACATGCAGGGGTTGGAAAGAATTTTTGTCCAGGAAACAGCTCTCCAACTTAATTCTTGAGTCTTTTACTTTATGTCCCCTCAACTCTGTTGAGCTATAATTGACCAATAAAAATTGTATATGATTATGGTGTACAACATGATGTTTTAATATAAGTATACATTGCGAAATGATTACCACAATCACACTAATTAACATATCCATCACCTCACATAGTTAGTTACCTTTTTTTGTGCTGAGAATACTTAAGACCTACTCTCTTAGCAAATTTCATGTATGAAATACATTATTATTAACTATAGTCATTATGCTCTGGTTGGAGAAGAAAGGGGATAATTCCTTTCCTCCCCATCATAAAGGGTCACAGATGACATCCCTAAAGCAAAAGACATGTTAAGAAAAGAAGCATGATAAATTTATTAACATGCATAATATATGGGAGCCACATAAAAATATGAAGAGTTCAAAAAATGGGCCAGATGATTGATACTTTAATATCCTCCTTATTGGAAAGAGTAAAGTTATGGAAGGAGCTGTAAATGAATGGGCCCAAAATCCAGGAAATGGTTTGTAAAAAATTGTTGTTAGACATTAAATTGTACCAAAGGACAAATAAGAGCTTGCGGACAAGTTATGGAAAGGTGAGGAGCAGAAATGCATTGTGAACAAACATTGTTTTAGTATGCAGACATAGTCCCCCAGGTAATCTCTTGGAGCTTTCTTTGTAAAAATAGATAAAAAATTGATATGGGCATGGTGACAAGTCTGGGCATGATGTCTGTTCTTTTCTCTTCTCACAATGGTTAAGTTTTCCTGGTTATTTTATTTGATTCCTAGGGTTTTTAAGACAATTGTATTCCTTTTAGAAGTTTTCTCAGTTACATAATGTAATTTTCAGAGGCAGCCCGTCTCAGTACTTTAGAAAAGAAAGAGTATTAGAGAGACAGGAAGGCAGGGGAAGGTCATAGAGAGACCTTGAGGCTGCTTCTTTAGTTTAGCATGCCATAACATCATATGTTGAGGTATCTATTTCTGATCCCAACGTTGAAAAATAGGTCTCCAGAATTTATGTATCTTTTAACTGCAAGTTTATATTCTTTGATCAACATATCCCTAATTCCCCCATCCCTAATCCCTGGTAACCACCCTTCTATTTTCTACTTCTATGAATTTGACTTTTTAGATTTTACATATAAGGGGGATCATCCGATATTTGTCTTTCTATGTCTGGCTTATTTCACTAGCATAATGTCCTCCAGGTTCATCCATGTTGTCACAGACAGAAGAATTTCCTCCTTTAAAGACTGAATAATATTCCATTATAAATGGAATATATAATTCCATTATAAATGGAATGTAAATGGAAATAAAATTCCATTATAAATGATAGGCATAATTTGTTTACATATGTTGGCTATTCTTAACAATACTGTAATAAACACGGGAGTGCTGACAGTGATTTTATATCTTTGGATATATTCTCAGTAGCAGGATTTCTGGGTTATATTGGATCATACAGTAGTTTTATTTTTAATTTTTGAGGAACCTCCATACTATTTTCCATAATGTCTTTACCAATTCACATTCCCACCAGCAGTGTAAAAGAGCTCATTTTTCTCCACATCCTCATTGACACTTGTTATCTTTTTATTTTTTAATGATAGCGATAATAACAGATGTGAGATGCTATCTCATGGTTTTGATTTGCATTTCTGTGATGATTAGTGATGCTGAGCACCTTTCGGTATACCTGTTAGCTATTCGTATGTCTTTTAGAGTAATGTCTATTCAGGTCCTTTAACTATTTTTTTAACCAAGTTATTCATTGTTTTACTATTGAATTGTGTAAGTTCTTTATATATTTTGGATATTAATCCCTTATTACATAAATAGTTTGCAAATATGTTCCTCCATTTTGTAGGTTGTCTTTTCATTTTGTTGATTTTTTTATGGTTCAGAAACTCTACATTTTGATATAGTTTCACTTGTCTATTTTTGCTTTTGTTGCCTGTGCTTTTGCTGTCATAACCAAAAAA
>NW_012148730.1:7093607-7095006 GCF_000956105.1 Propithecus coquereli
GATATCACCCTTAACAAAAGTTATGTTCTATTTAGAGAAGCCCGTAATTCCTGGTAACATAAAGCCTACATTACATATATGTGTGTGTATATATATATATAATTTGAGACCAGGATTCCAGAAAGCAATAATTACTTAATTTTATAGTAGTTCTTAGAGCAAATATCTCTATCCATTCTGTGTGTGTTTTTGATCTTTTTGTTTCTTCTCTCTTATGCATCTGATTACTTTTCAACAGACAGACTATTGGGAGAAATGTAAAGAAGATATAGTTGACAGAAAAGCTACTCCAAGAAAATATGTTGTATATGCAGCATGACAGTTGGGTGTAAAATTTAGCATTTCCCTACCCTTGTCTCATTTCTATTCTCACAAACACTCATTATCATCAAATTATAGCTGCTTGTCTTTTTGCAATGCTTGCCCTTTATGTTAAAATGACTGTATTTTACTGGAAATCTAGATATGCCATCAATTAACATTTATGTGTGACTTTTCTATTGATTATGGCTCTCCAATAAAAGTAAAACTGTTCTCAAACTCTAAAACATTGTAGATGAATCTGTGAAGTTTATTTAAACTGTCATGTGAAAAAATTCACTTTTTCTTCATTTAGTTTAATCCTCTGTTTATTGACATGTAAAAATATAGGAAATATACTGTTAAAATATATGAAAGAATTTCAGAAGCAAATTAAGACTACAAATAAATTACACTGTGAATTTAAAATCACAAATTGTTTAAAGGTAAACTTAAAAATTAACTGAAATAATTACTATTTAAAGAAAATATGTTGTTGCTATTACTCATTTTCACTTGATTAAAGAATAAAATGATTAAATCATAAACTGAAACTTTGACACCAAAAATAATTGGATAAAGTATATGTTTGGACCCCACAATTTTTCCAATTTTTAATTAAAATTATTAGAAGCACACAATTGATGTATATTCTAATGGAAGTATTTAATGGATCCAGATGGAAAACTATTAAAAATTATACCCGGCGGTTTTCATGTCATGCCATTGGTTTATTAAAATAAATTAATAGACCTATCAATAAATTAATGCAACTTTTTCTAATATTAGGCAGTCTGTTCAATTTGGGTCTAACAAAAACTTTGATTTCAATAACTTTGTATCAAACTCGAAAGAGGCTACTTAAAAACTTTTTAAAGCCAATATTACACAACTTCAATGGTTCAAGCAAGCTAATTGTGCTGTTGGATATCATTTTCATTGATTTTTTTTTAGAAGTGGTAGCTCACATCTGTCAACTTCTGTTGTGTATTTTTGATGGGAGCTAATGTGTTTTGGCAACTGTTTACCACAATCATCAGCAAGTGTGTATGTGTATGTGTGTGTGTGTTTTTATGTTAACCTTTGTTTTTATGTTAAT
>NW_012148730.1:7095056-7102911 GCF_000956105.1 Propithecus coquereli
TATTAGAATATTCTGAATTTTACTGTATATCTACCTTTATCAATGAATTTTATGTTGCCATATTTTTTCACATTTTTTTTTGCATCTTTTTACTTCAGCTTTTAGAACTTCCTTTAACATTTATTTCTGTTCCCTCCTTTAGATATGTTAATATTTGCTTTGTATATTGAGGTTCTCTTTTGTTGGGTGCATCCATATTAATAATTGTTATTTTTTGTAAGGCAGGTCTAGTGGCAATAAAGTACCTCAGCTTTTGTTTGTCAGGGACAGACTGTTTTCTGATGGATAGATTTCTTGCGTAAATTATTCTCAGTTGGCAGTTTTTTTCCTTCAAAGCATTGAATATATAATCCCATGCTCTTCCAGCTTTTGAAAGTTCTGCTACAAAATTCACTAAAAGCCTTTCATGGGGTCCTTTTGCAATTTGAGACAACTGTGTGCATGAGATGCTTACACTTGCTGTCTCAGTGGTATGCTTAAGGAGACAGCCTGGGGCAGGGGGAATGAGGTGAATGGAAAATTTGTGGCATCTATGTGCCAGTTGGGGGTTGTTAGGTGAGGCATTCCAATTAACTCATGGAGTGGCTTCCTGATGTAGTCAATAGAGTGGTTAGTAGGATTTGCATGCAGCCTCTCTTCTCTGCTCCCAATCTTCCCCAACCACTCAGCTGTGCCCATTATCTTGGTATTCTTGGTGGGATGAAAAAGAAATATACCTTACTGGCAGTGTCCCTTACAGGTGGAGGAAAGCAAGGCTCTAATTCTCTAAGCTCTCATTTTTTCCCTGTAAGAGAAATCATGAGCCAAGACAGGTCCCTTTTGGCAGTAAGCTGTGCCACCTTGGGGGAGGGTTATCATGGATAAAAGTGAAAATGCTCTCATCCTTTCCAATGTGTCTACACTTACATATTTTTTCTCCAGTGGTGTGCTGGTACTTATACACTGAATTCTCAGACTCCCACAGAGATACTTTCATTTGAGAGTAGTTGTCAAAATTGATGTTTCTGAGGGGGATGATGAAAGAGAGTTCTTACTCTTTTTGCTGATGTCACTCTCCTCAAGTCTGTTACTTTCTAACTGTACTTCGGAATTTATGCAAGAGCCTAGGATTTTTCAATGTCAAGTGGAGAGGCAGAGCAGAGCATAAGTTTAATATTTAATGAATGCCAATTATAGGCTAGGGAATTTTGTTCAGTTCTTTGTGTGCATATTTCAGCAGATCTTCGTTTCAGCCCTATGAGGTCACATTATTATCCCCATTTGACTGAGGAAAAGACTGAGACTGAAAGGTAAGTTAATTGCCCTAGGCGACATGGGAAATAAATGACAGAGCCAGGATTCAAACCAAGGTGTGTCTTGACTTCAAACTCATTTATGTTCCACTGTTGGATGCTGCATCTGCATGGTATCATTTTCTAATTTACTATCACCATCCTGTTATTATACTTCTATGATTTGCATTGCAGTATGTCTTCCTTAACTCTGGGAAAAAGAAATAAACCCAATTCTTTTAGCTTAGAGGTAGATCTGAAGATGGATTCTAACTGAGAAATTGTGAAAAACTGGCCTTTAAAACTCATTTTTTTTTTTTTTACTTTTTTAGGGAAATCTGTTCTTGAGAAGTGACATGCTCTTCATTTTCAATAAAAGAAAAAGAGGGAGGAACTCTTTAGAGTTAAAGATACAGTTTAATTCTCTAATACCATTGTATTTTTATCTCACATTGAAAAAAAATGCATTGAATCTCAACAGAGACTCTTTTTTTATTATTTCAGCATATTACAGGAGTACAAATGTTTAGGTTACATATATTGCCTTTGGCCCACCTGAGTCAGAGCTTCAAGCCTGTCCATCTCCCAGACGGTGCACACCGCACCCATTAGGTGTGAATATACCCATCCCCTCCTCCCTGCTTCCACCTTCCTGACACCCGATGAATGTTACTACTATATGTGCACATAGTGTTGATCAATTAATACCAATTTGATGGTGAGTACATGTGGTGCTTGTTTTTCCATTCTTGTGATACTTCACTTAGTAGAATGGGCTCCAGCTCTATCCGGGATGATACAAAAGGTGCTACATCGCCATTGTTTTTTGTGATTGAGTAGAACTCCATGTTATACACATACTACATTATATTAATCCACTCATGTATTGACGGGCACTTGGATTGTTTCCACATCTTTGCAATTGTGAATTATGCTGCTATAAACATTCTAGTGCAGATGCCTTTTTTATAGAATGTCTTTTTTTTCCTTTGGGTAGATGCCTAGTAGTGGGATTCCTGGATCAAATGGTAGTTCTAATTTTAGCTATATTCTATAGCTGTATTCTTTAGCTATATTCTTTAGCTATAGTTCTAATTTTAGGTATATCCATATTACTGTCCATAGAGTTTGCAGTCCCACCAGCAGTGTATGAGTGGTCCTGTCTCTCCACATCCACACCAACATTTATTGTTTGGGGACTTTTTGATAAAAGCCATTCTCACTGGAGTTAAGTGATATCTCATTGTGGTTTTGATTTGCATTTCCCTGATGATTAGAGATGTTGAGCATTTTTTCATATGTTTGTTGGCCAGAGACTCTTTAACAGAAGAAAATAGTCCTGTGGAGTTTTCTCATTTTCTGTAATAGGAAACTTGTTAGTCTGTGATATCACCCTTAACAAAAGTTATGTTCTATTTAGAGAAGCCCGTAATTCCTGGTAACATAAAGCCTACATTACATATATGTGTGTGTATATATATATATATAATTTGAGACCAGGATTCCAGAAAGCAATAATTACTTAATTTTATAGTAGTTCTTAGAGCAAATATCTCTATCCATTCTGTGTGTGTTTTTGATCTTTTTGTTTCTTCTCTCTTATGCATCTGATTACTTTTCAACAGGCAGACTATTGGGAGAAATGTAAAGAAGATATAGTTGACAGAAAAGCTACTCCAAGAAAATATGTTGTATATGCAGCATGACAGTTGGGTGTAAAATTTAGCATTTCCCTACCCTTGTCTCATTTCTATTCTCACAAATACTCATTATCATCAAATTATAGCTGCTTGTCTTTTTGCAATGCTTGCCCTTTATGTTAAAATGACTGTATTTTACTGGAAATCTAGATATGCCATCAATTAACATTTATGTGTGACTTTTCTATTGATTATGGCTCTCCAATAAAAGTAAAACTGTTCTCAAACTCTAAAACATTGTAGATGAATCTGTGAAGTTTATTTAAACTGTCATGTGAAAAAATTCACTTTTTCTTCATTTAGTTTAATCCTCTGTTTATTGACATGTAAAAATATAGGAAATATACTGTTAAAATATATGAAAGAATTTCAGAAGCAAATTAAGACTACAAATAAATTACACTGTGAATTTAAAATCACAAATTGTTTAAAGGTAAACTTAAAAATTAACTGAAATAATTACTATTTAAAGAAAATATGTTGTTGCTATTACTCATTTTCACTTGATTAAAGAATAAAATGATTAAATCATAAACTGAAACTTTGACACCAAAAATAATTGGATAAAGTATATGTTTGGACCCCACAATTTTTCCAATTTTTAATTAAAATTATTAGAAGCACACAATTGATGTATATTCTAATGGAAGTATTTAATGGATCCAGATGGAAAACTATTAAAAATTATACCCGGCGGTTTTCATGTCATGCCATTGGTTTATTAAAATAAATTAATAGACCTATCAATAAATTAATGCAACTTTTTCTAATATTAGGCAGTCTGTTCAATTTGGGTCTAACAAAAACTTTGATTTCAATAACTTTGTATCAAACTCGAAAGAGGCTACTTAAAAACTTTTTAAAGCCAATATTACACAACTTCAATGGTTCAAGCAAGCTAATTGTGCTGTTGGATATCATTTTCATTGATTTTTTTTTAGAAGTGGTAGCTCACATCTGTCAACTTCTGTTGTGTATTTTTGATGGGAGCTAATGTGTTTTGGCAACTGTTTACCACAATCATCAGCAAGTGTGTATGTGTATGTGTGTGTGTGTTTTTATGTTAACCTTTGTTTTTATGTTAATATACGTAAATGACATTCTAAATAGCTGGATAATAGCCTGTAAAAGGTATGCAAAATCTTGGAAAATAAAATGCTTTGGAAACACTGATTTTTAAAAAAGCATTAATTAAAAATTTGTGGGTACTTATAATTTTTATAGCATCATAGTTAAGTAGTGGAGGAATATGATTACAGGTTACTTAATATTTTTTTAGTAAGGACATGTATTTTCCACCAAGACTCTAGTTAGAATTTCACATGAAATGTGTAACTTAGAAAATAATAATAAGAGAGATTCCGGGTAGCTGAACACGTGGAGGTTCCCAGAGGGAGATTTGCCCAGGGAGTGCCTGGAAGCTCCAAGGACCCTTCCTCCATACCTTGCTCAATGCTCTTCATGTGAGCCTGGAAAATAGGATGAAAACCTGTTAGAAAACTGCATTGTGTCTTTACAGAAGGTCTGCAGATCTACTCTGTGGGGACAGGATAGACAACGCCTCTGACACAGGCCACAGTAAACATAGGTGTGCAGGAAGCATTTGCCATGGAAGCCAGGGAGCTTGGGAGCTCCACACCCACCTACCATCTCATCCCTGAGGCCAGCCAACCCAGGATGGAAGAAGATGTTGACTCACCACCTCAAAACTCCCTGGAAACTATGCAGCCGAAGGAGATCTCCCTGATGAATGGAGTCAGCCTGGTGGTGGGCAACATGATTGGCTCAGGGATCTTTGTCTCACCCACAGGTGTGCTGGTATACACTGCCTCACATGGGCTGTCACTGGTTGTGTGGACCACTGGTGGGCTCTTCTCTGTTGTGGGTGCCCTTTGCTACGCAGAGTTGGGGACTACTATCACCAAGTCGGAGGCCAGCTATGCTTATATTCTCGAGGCCTTTGGGGGCTTCATTGCCTTCACCCACCTGTGGGCCTCACTGCCCATTGTTGAGCCCACCAGTCAGCCCATCATTGCCATCACCTTCACCAACTACATCATCCAGCCCTCCTTCCCCACCTGCGACCCCCCGTACCTGGCCTGCGGTCTCCTCGCTGCTGCTTGCGTATGTCTGCTGACATTTGTGAACTGTGCCTATGTCAAGTGGGGCACACGTGTGCAGGACACGTTCACTTACACCAGGGACCTAGCGCTCATTGCCGTCATTGTCATGGGCCTCATTAAACTGTGCCAGAGGCACTCTGAGCACTTTGAGGATGCCTTTGAGGGTTCCTCCTGGGACGTGGGAGACCTCTCTCTTATCCTCTACTCTGCTCTCTTCTCTTATTCAGGTTGGGACACCCTTAATTTTGTAACAGAAGAAATCAAAATCCCAGAAAGAAATTTGCCCTTGGGATTTCTATGCCAATTGTGACGCTCATCTACATCCTGACCAACGTGGCCTATTACATGTGCTGAGCATTTCAGATGTCCTTAACAGTGATGCCGTGGCTGTGAAGTTTGCTGACCAGACATTTGGCATATTCAGCTGGACCATCCCCATTGCCGTTGCCCTGTCCTGCTTCGGGGGCCTCGATGCATCTATCTTTGCTTCATCAAGGTTGTTGTTCATGGGCTCCCGTGAGGGCCACTTCCTGGACCTTCTGTCCATGATCCACATTGAGCGTTTTACACCCATCCCTGCGTTATTGTTCAATTGAACCATGACACTCATCTACCTCATCGTGGAGGATGTTTTCCTGCTCATCAACTACTTCAGCTTCAGCTACTGGTTCTTCATGGGCCTGTGTGTCGCTGGACAGCTCTACTTTCGCTGAAAGGAGCCCGAGCAGCCCCGGCCTCTCAAGCTGAGCCTGATCTTTCCCATCGTGTTCTGCATACGCTCCGTGTTTCTGGTGATAGTGCCCCTCTTCAGTGACACCGTTAATTCCCTCATTGGCATCGGGATTGCCCTCTCCGGGATCCCTGTCTACTTCCTGGGTGTTTACCTGCCAGAGTCACGGAGGCTGATCTTTATTCGGAATGTCCTGGCTGCTGTCACCAGAGTCACCCAGCAGCTTTGCTTTTGTGTCCTGACTGAGCTTGATGTAGCTAACAAGACTGTGTGGGCCCAACTCTCCTGAATTAAAGGAGCCTGTTGACCGACATCATATAAGGGGTCTCAGGGCAATGCTCACTGCGACTGGTATGCTCCCGGAAGACACTCAGGGTCTGGGGCCAGCCTCAAAGTGGGGACTTCAGAGGGTGGGAAGGAGGTTGGGGAACAGGGGAATGGTCATTTTATTTTACTCCTGGTGGGTAGATGCAGCTCTTACTTGGTAAGTTGTGGTGGGGGAAGGAGTGCTAGGTGCTAGCTGTGGCTGGTGGCTTCTGAATTTGATATCTGAGGTTTGAACCAGGAGTCTCTACAGTGGGGCTGCTTTATGGAAATTTTTCATCTGACCAAGTCCAAGCATCTGACTTTAGAGGCCTGAAATGCTACCATTTCTTCCTCTGGCTCAAAATCCTTCTATGGGAAGAGAGTTGTATTCCATTATTTATTGATATTATTTAATCCAGAACACCAATACTGAGAAAGCATTAGCATTCATTCATCTACAGGATGCAACAGGCTGACTTTATTTAAAAATTCAAAGTACCCAAAGCTGAGTCCTTCTGCCCCGTGTGGTGGTAAGTCAGACTCTGATCACAGATTTTATGTCCATTTAGCACAATCTTCTGTTAAGTCTTATCTGCAACAGTGAACTTTAAAGATTTTTCTACTCATGGACCTGTTACATGTTAGTATATAGATCACATATTATAAGCCCCTGGCTCAGGTCCAGCAAGGGCAAATGAACAAATTCCTGAGTCAGAAGTAACAATGTGAAGGATAATCCTTTATTTTAATTTAGACCATGGGTCTTTGTTCTAGCTGATAGAAAGTAAATCTCTAGGTTTCTGGCATGAACTTCAACAGGGCCGAAACTGTTCTGGAATCAGGTGGATCGCCTGAATTCTTTCAGCTGTCAGTGGCTTGGAGAACATTTCATGGGCCCAGATCATCAAATAACTTGTTTCTCTCTGTAAGGGCCAGTGTGAGGGACTGCCGTGCAGACCCAAGCAAGCCTACCCTGGTGCTATAAGAGGTCATTGTTTTTTTCTGAAAACCTCACGTCAGGCTGCATCCTCCTCTTCTGTCTCTGGCACAAGGCTTTGTTTGCATTTGGAGCTGCCTTGGTGTGGGTCCTCGGGATAATGCACTCCTCTCCTGCCAACCTCCCTGTGCTCCTGAGGTCTGGTGGGCTTCAGTCTCAGGAAAAGCTTGGTACTTGTGGGGACTTCTATTTTCTTCCTGCGGAGATCTGTGAAGACTGGGACAAAAGCCACTTCAACCTCAATCTGGCTGCTCAGCAGACTGCATGAGTGGAAGCAACTAATTCTGGTGCTCAGGCTGGGCTTTGGCACCCTGGTCAGGCCAGAGCAGTAGGTCTGGCCTAATGGATCTTCCTGGATGGGCAGGGCAGCTGCATTGGCTTGTACAACTGTTTTGTGATACCCCCACTGTCATCCTGGGCCCAGAAGAACCAGCTGACTTGGCACAGCTCATGGGCCTCTGATCCTTATGTTTAGGAATTGGTCAACAGTAACGTCAAGAACTATGAGGCAGTCTTCCTTTCTGACCATTCTTCTCCACCAAACTTGCCCAGTCGCAGACAAAGATGTGACCTTGATCACGCACCTGCTCAATAAAGATGATTGAAGAAAGAAAAAAAAGAGAGAAAAAAAATAATAAGATACTTTAATAAGTCAAGAATGCATGTTGTTATATCTTGAGTATCTACTAAAAAAGAGCATAGGAGTGTGTAATTACAAAGCTATTAGA